>NC_084556.2:40732500-40980000 GCF_033978685.3 Nerophis lumbriciformis
CAAAAATGTTTCTTAACTAAACTGTCAACAAAATTAAAGTGCAAATAAAAATACAGCTTCACCATATTACTCATAATTTTTGCGCTTATAAACACTTTTCATTGAATTTAGCTTCAGATTTATTCTGGTGGTTTGAGATTGTCATTACTGCCACAAGTGGTGGAAAAGTGTATTGCAACTGAGTGCCGCTGCGGCCCATAGAGACGACAGCTGAGAAACAGATATTTTGTGGCCTAACAATTGGCCCCGGCCATAGGTTAAGAAACCCTGCCCTACACCATTTTTGAGTCGTTTTCAACTATCAACAGTGTTATTCCCTCATATAATCCAATTTGGACAAATAACGTTTTTAAAACGGTAAAGACAAAAAAAATAACCTTTTTGTTTAGTTTTGTGTCCGTCTTATTAGGCCCGTGCCAAAATGGCGCCTGTAAAGTGAACCAGCAGGTGAGTTATGGCCGGGTGAAGGAGAGCAATGCAGCAGAGGTGGCAAATAATTTGTGGCACAGCGCACTAATGAAGTTTATGGAGGCGGTGATGACAGAGAGCAGGCGGTTTAAATCTTTCAGGGGTGAAAAAGTCTTAAGTGCAGCGTCATTGATTTGTTTCCATGAGTGCTGCTGTAGTAGAGAATTAAGTAATGACAGACAGTTGGAATGCTGATAGGAAAAGTTGTGCAGTGATGAAGCTGGGATGAAGTACAGCTACACTTTAAGAAAGGCGATCTGGACTAAGTCATCACGCCATGGTCCACACGTGTACATTTATTCAGCCATCTTTACCGTCTACGCAACATGATGTCACACAATGCAAAGATCTGGACTAAAAAAAGCCTTTTAAAATGGATAAAAAAAACGATGATTCTTGAAAATTATGAATACATTTAGAATCAAAATAAATAAGAATAACGATTCAGATGTAGATAGATTTTTTTGAGCATCCCGACTAGACATACGTAATAGGAGTGAACAATATTGCAGTGTAAAACAACACATTTGTCAATAAAAACAAGTATAAAAAAATTATAGTTGCTTATTATTTACACATACAAAGTCTCCAAGGCAGAAGCGTATTAGAAAGTATCCAGTAACAAAAGTGTCCGCATCAATTAACTTACTGTAGCTTGCGCTGAACTTCTATGTGTTGCCAAAAAAGAACAATTCACCACTTCAACTAAAAGGCACCTTAAGTCCAATTCAGACAATTAATAATAGATAAGTTAGTGTTTTTCCTACCTACCATTGTTCTCTATTTGACTAATTGTACTTGATCAAACCGTTTCTAATGTTCCATTCTAAAGAATAATAAAATATGTGTATGATATCAGCTGGTATCGTATCCAATATCTGTAGCATATCGGCAGTGAAAACGTTGTATCGGGACATCCTTAATAACAATATCAACAAAATGTTACAATTATTCCCAATTACTGTTGATTTTTTTGGTGACAGCTAGTGGCCAGAGTATTTCATTAAGTTAAGATCATGACGCAGTAAGTAGAATGTTGTACTTGATACTTGTTTACATTGACAAATCTGTTGTTTTACACTGCAATATTGTTCAATGAAGAACATTCATTATGTATAGACTGAGACTTAGACTTAGACAAACTCTATTGATCCACAAGGGAAATTGTTCCAGTCTGATGTGATGTCTAGCTTGTGTGCTATTGTGTGCTTAGCTGTTGAGTAGCTGCTCTCTTCTAGTAGCCTATAGCCTACCATGTTTACCTTTTGTAAATGCCTTGACTAAAATACAAGAACAGGCCAACCTTGTGTGCAAACAGGAGGAACATACCAGATCGGTTTCAGCCAATACTCATGTCTCCGATATCGGCATCGTGTCAGAAGCGAAAAGTTGCATCGGGTCACCCCTTTTTGAAGTGAACCAAAATGAAACAATGAAGTTATGTTGTTATGTTTACAGGAGTAAGGAGACGGCACAGACAGGAGGGGCGTCGTTTAAGCTCTATTTATGTATATATGTACACTATATATATAAATAAGAATATTAATAAATAAGGGTATGGAGTGTGACTAAGCCAAAAAGGTGTGTATGTGTGCGACTATGTGTGTAAACTAACTGTAGTGTTACCAGAAGTGATGAGCGTGAGGCGGAAGTCCAAGAGGGGAACGCTGGCTCGAAGGTTCGTGAGAACAGGCAGGAAGTCGAGGCAATAGCGAGGTGTCAAAGTCTGTGTCCAGGCGGCAGATTGAGATCCAAAAGGCAACCAGAGAAGCAGAGGGAACACAGGAAGACGAGACACACAGCTCGTGACACGGAAATGGAGGTTTGCTGCTGGAACGACACAACACAGGACAATGCACAATGAAACACGGAGGATGAGAAAACACAGAGAGGGAGAGCATAGAGCTTGATACGAGTTGGCTTACTGTACAAAACAGGAAACTACGTTCTGGCCCGGAACGCAGGTCTGCACTGGCTTAAGAAGCCAAGGACGCTCATCAACGACAGGTGTGATGAGTGCTGATTGATTGCAGGTGTGCACCCGAGCGGCTTCTGTAGGAATGGCGCACGCATGTGAGCTCTTGGAGGTGCAATCAGCAGAGCGCACAGACGAGGGCGCATTGGAATGCGCCCGGGCCGTGACAGACGTGACACACAATGAAAACAGATGTCAGTGTGAATCTGTGAGAACATTATCATGATCAATTACCTAGTGAATTTGTACAGTCTATTAATGAATGACTATCCTGGACATTTTCCTCTATTTTAAAAAATTCTGCACGCCATCCATAACCCAACTGATTCCGATCTTTTTGTACCCAACCCATCTTTTCTTCAACATGGCAATTGGCTCAATGCTTTGTATCTTGTTTTTTTTTTTTTGTCTAAATCCACATGGCCCATCACTGTATCCATAGAAGGTATGAAGAGGATTAATAGCTCCAATGGCCTCTATTATATTCGAGGCAGGTAGGTGTCAAACTGAATTATCATCAGCGTGACCTTAATCTCTGTAGTTGTGCTCCACTAACAGCGCTAATAGACTAATATAGCAGATAGTTTGAGGACGCTGATTGGTTTTGATATACAATATCTCCTGTAGGACGTATGACCACAGAGGTCATGAGTTGAGACATTTATCGGTCAATTCTTTAGGGTGTAGTGAGACGAGGATTAGGGCCTTTACTTCCATCACAACCCAGAGCTCATTTGCAACCAGACAAGCCTTTTGTAACAGCAAATAAAACAATATTGATTTTTTTTTTGCAAGTGGCAACGGGTCTGTGCATTTTATTGATTAGGATTAAGCACTTATCACTCTTCAGACCTGGAGTTGGCCAATGTTAAGCACAGGTCTCAAGTCTTAATTACGACAGTGGCCATTACATGGTGCCTTGCCTAATGACACTCGAGCAGCATTGCTGCGTTTGACCTTCTCTATATGTGGCCTGGTAGAAGGAAGTGTTGACCCTATAAAAATGGATCGTAGATATGATGACATGTTTTCAACACCTTCAGTGCCTCAGTCAACTGAAGAGAAGGCCTAATACGTATATCACAATCAACGTTCCCTCTAAGATGCGCGCCTGCAAAATTGCGCACTGCTCACGCGTCCTCTGCCCACAGCAAATTAATGCAGCGCAGAAAATCAAAAATCTCATCTGAACTCTAAACGAAATAAACACATTACAATTTATTCTGTATGATTTTGCAATATAACTCTGTGAGTGACAGGTGACAACAAGAGTGGCCCCAATGAATAAAACAATCTTTGTCAACACAGTTCAGTTATCGTCTGTCTGTTGAATTCCATCAATCACTTTATTGAGCAAAAACCACCCCAAAAACATGAATAAAAAAACTTTTATCTAGAAAAACTGGTCATTTTCTGCCATACAAACCAGGCTTAAACCAACTTTGTCATCCGTCATATCAACAGAAGCCGCTCGCTCTGTCTCACCTGCACCAACACACGCACTCATGGCACGAAGCCAGTGCTGCGTTTATGGCCACACAAAAAGTCGGACAATCCCAACGTCACACATTGTGTAAATGCCAGGTTGTAACACTCTGACTCCTCAATCAGATGTGTGCTTATTTTACTGCCATTTATTAAAGGCCTACTGAAACCCACTACTACCGACCACGCAGTCTGATAGTTTATATATCAATGATGAAATCTTAACATTGCAACACATGCCAATACGGTCGGGTTAGTTTACTAAAGTGCAATTTTAAATTTCGCGCGAAATATCCTGCTGAAATATGTCTCGGTATGATGACGTCTGCGCGTGACGTCACGGATTGTAGAGGACATTTTGGGACAGCATGGTGGCCAGCTATTAAGTCGTCTGTTTTCATCGCAAAATTCCACAGTATTCTGGACATCTGTGTTGGTGAATCTTTTGCAATTTGTTCAATGAACAATGGAGACAGCAAAGAAGAAAGCTGTAGGAGGGAAGCGGTGTATTGCGGCCGACTTCAGCAACACAAACACGGCCGGTGTTTCATTGTTTACATTCCCGAAAGATGACAGTCAAGCTTTACCATTGGCCTGTGGAGAACTGGGACAACAGAGACTCTTACCAGGAGGACTTTGAGTTGGATACGCAGACACGGTACCGTGAGTACGCATGCAGCTGCGGCTTCCAAACATTTGATCGCTTGCCCGTACGTGCGTGCCGCTATGTACATGTCATGTACGTAACTTTGGGGACTTTGGGGAAATATATGTGCTGTATGAACTTTGGGGAGGTCAACAGTACTTTGGGCTGTGGGATTGAGTGTGTTGTGCAGGTGTTTGAGTTGTATTGGCGGGTTATATGGACGGGAGGGGGGAGGTGTTTGTTATGCGGGATTCATTTGTGGCATATTAAATATAAGCCTGGTTGTGTTGTGGCTAATAGAGTATATATATGTCTTGTGTTTATTTACTGTTTTAGTCATTCCCAGCTGAATATCAGGTCCCACCCGCCTCTCACAGCATCTTCCCTATCTGAATCGCTCCCACTGCCCTCTAGTCCTTCACTCTCACTTTCCTCATCCACGAATCTTTCATCCTCGCTCAAATTAATGGGGAAATCGTCGCTTTCTCGGTCTGAATCTCTCTCAATGCTGGTGGCCATGATTGTAAACAATGTGCGGATGTGAGGAGCTCCACAACCTGTGACGTCACGCGCATATCGTCTGCTACTTCCGGTACAGGCAAGGCTTTTTTATCAGCGACCAAAAGTTGCGAACTTTATCGTCCGTGTTCTCTACTAAATCCTTTCAGCAAAAATATGGCAATATCTCAAAATGATTAAGTATGACACATAGAATGGACCTGCTATCCCCGTTTAAATAAGAAAATCGCATTTCAGTAGGCCTTTAAGGATGTTAATCTAAGGATATTATTCATGAAATGTTGTCACTAGATTTCATAAATGCTAATAAAAAGATGTATTTTTTAGACAGAAAGTTACAGGAACTAAATGTAATCTCTGAAAGGGGTAACATTTCTTTTAAAGGCAGGACCCGCAGCCAGACATACAATACTAGCACATAGGTCATGAAAAACATGTTTTTTTGTTATTGCCATTGTAAGGGGGTAAAATCACTTATATCAGAAAATAATTCTAATAAAACATTTAAATTGTTATGATGTCAGGTTTGGGACAGGTGTGACGCTGGTGTGGCCACAGTGTGCACGTCTGATATTGCTCACATGAATGCTCAGGGAGTTTGTGCGTTTGCTCACACACATGAAAAATTAGAGGGAACATTGATCGCAATATATATCGGAGACTCTTGCAATAACGATGTATATCACAGTATGTTATTTGGCATATAAATGATGATAGGACCGTTTTAAAACGCGTTACAAAGGCTCCTAATTAAACATATTGTATCCATTGTGATGAGGTGGCGACTTGTCCAGGGTGTATACCGCCTTCCGCCCGAATGCAGCTGAGATAGGCTCCAGCACCCCCGCGACCCCGAACGGGTAGAAAATGGATGGATGGATGGCATCCGTTGTATTACTTTATCAAAGCTACGATTAATGCACTTGTTGATTTACTGTTAATATCTGGTTACTTTATGTTGTAACATGATTCTATCTATACCTCTGTTAAAATTTAATAATTAAGGATGTCTGATAATGGCTTTTTGCCTATATCCGATATTCCGATATTGTCCAATTCTTTAATTACCGATACCGATATCAACCGATACCGATATCAACAGATATATGCAGTCGTGGAATTAACACATTATTATGCCTAATTTAGACAACCAGGTATGGTGAAGATAAGGTACTTTAAAAAAAATAAAATAAAATAAGATATATCAATTTAAAAAAAATTCTTGAATAAAAAAAAAAAGTAAAACAATATAAAAACAGTTACATAGAAACTAGTAATTAATGAAAATGAGTAAAATTAACTGTTAAAGGTTAGTACTATTAGTGGACCAGCAGCACGCACAATCATGTGTGCTTACGGACTGTATCCCTTGCAGACTGTATTGATATATATTGATATATAATGTAGGAACCAGAATAATAATAACAGACAGAAACAACCCTTTTGTGTGAATGAGTGTAAATGGGGGAGGGAGGTTTTTTAGGTTGGTGCACTAATTGCAAGTGTATCTAGTGTTTTTTATGTTGATTTAATAAATAAAAAAATAAAAAAAACGATACCGATACCGATAAAAAAAAAACAACGATACAGATAATTTCCGATATTACATTTTAACGCATTTATCGGCCGATAATATGGGCAGGCCGATATTATCGGACATCCCTAGTAATAAGCACTTATTTTTGTATTGTTTGATACTTAACTGTTACATATCTGTCTTTTGGTGCATCCTGCTGCCGTAGTCTCTTTCCTGTGCCATTTTTCTGTTTTGGTTACCATGGTACCCAAGGGAAGGAGGGAGTGACGAGCACAGCTGTAGCCATTTTACCTCCACCTATTTAGTCTCCCCTCACGCAGTCTTTACTCGTGACTCCACGCCTCTTCAGCTTGCTTCCAGTTCCTCCTGCAAGTTGAGTGTATTACAGTTTGTTGGTATTGTATTTTAGTAATGTAATTACCTGCACTTCCCTGGTCATGCCACACTAAGAAATGGCTTCTGTCTGGCCACTACACCATGCAGGCCTGACTGGTTTCCTGCAGAGATGGCTGTTCTTCTGGAAGGTTCTCCTCCTTCTACAGAGGAACGCTGTAGCTTTGACACAGTGACCATCGGGTTCTAGGTCACCTCCCTGACTAGACTAAGATGAATGCAGCAATGTACAGAGACATCCTGGATGAAAACCAACATTTCCTATCCAACCTGATGGAGCTTGAGAGGTGCTGCAAAGAAGAATGGGCGAAACTTCCCAAAGATAGGTGTGCCAAGCTTGTGGCATTGTATTGAAAAATAATTGAGGCTGCAACTGCTGCCAAAGGCTGTGAATACATATGTACTTGTGATAGTTTATTTTTTATTTTTTTTAATAAAAATAAATAAATAAATCACACTGCCATTTGTATTGTCAGTAAAATGTTGGGAACAAAAATGAGTTTTTTCCATTTTGGAAAAAGGCTGTAACATAACAAAAATGTGAAGTGAAGCTCTGTGAATACATTCTGGATGCACTGTAAATATTGATCATATATGATTGCATCACGCAGACACAAACAAACAAACAAAAAATCATTACCTCAACACCCACATACAACAAAACCACAAAAGGAGGATACAAAAAACTGCAGAGCTCCTGCAGCCAGCAGTCAGTAGAGTGGCGCCATCTTTTGTTACCTACAAAATGTATAATCAAGTCAATAATGCAAAATAACTAAACAAAAGCAAAAACTATGATTGACTTTTATTTCCTGGGTTTAAAGCTGAATGCACTTTTTCTAGGACTTTTGCCTGTATTTTTATGAGAGACAAGAATAAGTGTATTTTTTTAAGCATTCTAACACATAAATTATATTATTATCATTATATAATGTATATTTATATATACATATATGTGTATATATATATATATATATATATGTATGTTTATATGTACTGTATATGTATATATATATATATATATATATATATATATATATATATATATATATATATATATATATATATATGTATATATGTATATATGTATATATGTATGTTTATATGTATATATGTATGTTTATATGTACTGTATATGTATGTATATACGTAAATATGTATGTATATACATATACCGGTATATATACATACACTATATTATTATTATTATTATTATTATATAGTGTATATATATATATATATATATATATATATATATATATATATATATATATATATATATATATATACATACAAATATATGTATATATATATATATATATATATATGTATATATATATATATACATACTATATATAAGTTACTTTATATACAGTCAGCATTCAGCCCCCAGGGCGAAAAGTTTGGACACCCCTGCTGTATTAAATATGACACAAATCTCAATTCAAAATCAACTTGATTTTATTAGTCAATGTACCAACAGGATTTGTAGGGCAATACTACCTTATGTACCATGGATGTTGGTCCTAGATTAACAGGCTAAAAGAGAAGATCTGCTGTCAATGCTGGCATGTTGGTACGAGGTCAATCAATGGTTCCTCTCCTCGCGCTGCCCTCTTGTTCGCTTTCTTTCCACTGATCTCCTCAGATCAGCAGAGGAGGCCCAAAAAAAAGAAAAATCAATGAAGTAAAGCAATCAGTTGGCGGAAGATACAACGATGGCCTGAGGCCCACCCGGCTACCTGAGTTCCATTTTACGCATGGGCAGCCACAACACAAACACAAAGCTCTTGCCTCGACTCCCACCTTAAACAACACGAACACTGCAACCTCCTTTGTGACCTATTCTTAGGCAGACAAAACTCCCAAGGTGCACTGCAGCACAATACACCGTCTACCGATAGCAGGATATTGACCTGCAATCTTAGGGTCTGTGGCAGGATTGGATGCACCAATTTCCAAAATGTCAATCGGGGAAAAAACAACAAAAAAACCAGTCCTTTCTTCATCAAACATATTCTACCATTGCACATGTTGAGTCTCTATCTTATACAAACCCCGTTTCCATATGAGTTGGGAAATTGTGTTAGATGTAAATATAAAGGGAATATAATGATTTGCAAATCCTTTTCAACCCATATTCAATTGAATGCACTACAAAGACAAGATATTTGATGTTCAAACTCATAAACTTATTTTTTTTTTTGCAAATAATAATTAACTTAGAATTTCATGGCTGCAACACGTGCCAAAGTAGTTGGGAAAGGGTATGTTCACCACTGTGTTACATGGCCTTTCCTTTTAACAACACTCAGTAAACGTTTGGGAACTGAGGAGACACATTTTTTAAGCTTCTCAGGTGGAATTCTTTCCCATTCTTGCTTGATGTACAGCTTAAGTTGTTCAACAGTCCGGGGGTCTCTGTTGTGGTATTTTAGGCTTCATAATGCACCACACATTTTCAATGGGAGACAGGTCTGGACTACAGGCAGGTCAGTCTAGTACCCGCACTCTTTTACTATGAAGCCACGTTGACCCTTGGCATTGTCTTGCTGAAATAAGTAGGGGCGACCATGGTAACGTTGCTTGGATGGCAATATATGTTGCTCCAAAACCTGTATGTACCTTTCAACATTAATGGCGCCTTCACAGATGTGTAAGTTACCCATGTCTTGGGCACTAATGCACCCCCATACCATCACAGATGCTGGCTTTTCAACTTTGCGCCTATAACAATCCGGATGGAACGTCCACAGTTTCCAAAAACAATTTGAAATGTGGACTCGTCAGACCACAGAACACTTTTCCACTTTGTATCAGTCCATCTTAGATGAGCTCAGGCCCAGCGAAGCCGACGGCGTTTCTGGGTGTTGTTGATAAATGGTTTTCGCCTTGCATAGGAGAGTTTTAACTTGCACTTACAGATGTAGCAACCAACTGTAGTTACTGACAGTGGGTTTCTGAAGTGTTCCTGAGCCCATGTGGTGATATCCTTTACACAATGATGTCACTTGTTGATGCAGTACAGCCTGAGGGATCGAAGGTCACGGGCTTAGCTGCCTACGTGCAGTGATTTCTCCAGATTTTCTGAACCCTTTGATGATATTACGGACCGTAGATGGTGAAATCCCTAAATTCCTTGCAATAGCTGGTTGAGAAAGGTTTTTCTTAAACTGTTCAACAATTTGCTCACGCATTTGTTGACAAAGTGGTGACCCGTAAAACGGTAGTCGTACACTATCAGTATAGTAATCATATGGTAGTAGTACAATAGTCATACAGTATTTGTACAGCAATATAGTAGTCATACAGTAGCAATACAGTAGTGTAACTGGGGTCGTACAGTAGCAGTACAGAAGTAGTAGAGTAAACAGTAGTCGTACAGTATTAGTACACTAAACATTCAGTACAATACTTGTGGTTGAACTTCCTCTTGATTGTCAAGTGATTGTCTTTTTGGCGCCAGAGCCAAAGCCGGTATTAACTTGAGTAATTCATGCTTAGTACTAATTGTACCCTTCATATTGCACATCATTTGCAGACAAAAGCAATAAAAAAAACATTCTTAGACTCGACTTGTACATAAATCGACAGGAAATTACAATGTGGCGCGATTGGGAGAGTGGCCGTGCCAGCAACCCGAGGGTTCCTGGTTCAATCCCCACCTTCTACCAACCTCGTCACGTCCGTTGTGTCCTTGAGCAAGACACTTCACCCTTGCTCCTGATGGGTCGTGGTTAGGGCCTTGCATGGCAGCTCCCGCCATCAGTGTGTGAATGTGTGTGTGAATGGGTGAATGTGGAAATAGTGTCAAAGCGCTTTGAGTACCTTGAAGGTAGAAAAGCGCTGTACAGCTATAACCCATTTACCATTTATTTACCATTTACAAATTTGCCTTATTTTTAGAACTATTCTATAGAGCAACACAATAATGTAATATTAATGATAACAATATAATACAAACCCCGTTTACATATGAGTTGGGAAATTGTGTTAGATGTAAATATAAACGGAATACAATGATTTGCAAATCATTTTCAACCCATATTCAGTTGAATATGCTACAAAGACAACATATTTGATGTTCTAACTGATAAACTTTTTTTTTTTTTTGCAAATAATCATTAACTTTAGAATTTGATGCCAGCAACCTGTGACAAAGAAGTTGGGAAAGGTGGCAATAGATACTGATAAAGTTGAGGAATGCTCATCAAACACTTATTTGGAACATCCCACAGGTGAACAGGCAAATTGGGAACAGGTGGGTGCCATGATTGGGTATAAAAGTAGTTTCCATGAAATGCTCAGTCATTCACAAACAAAGATGGGGCGAGGGTCCTGCTAGTGAACGATTACTATACTGCTGTATGACTACTAGGGTTGTTCCGATACCGATATTTTGGTACCGGTACCAAAATGTATTTCGATACTTTTCGATACTTTACTTTTCTAAATAAAGGGGAACAAAAAAAAATGTCATGATTGGGTTTATTTTACCAACAAATCTTACGGTACATTAAACATATGTTTATTATTGTGATCAAAGAACAATTGTGTCCTACTAAAATGTATCTTAGTAGTAAGTAAGCAATCGAATGCTCCTAATATGTCTGCTGACGTATGCAGTAACATATTGTGTCATTCCCCATTCTATTATTTTGGCAATAATAAAAAAGACTACCTGTAAAAATTGATTATTAATCCACTTGTTCAGTTACTGTTAATATCTGGTTATTTTCCATTTCAATATGTTCTATCTACACTTCTGTTAAAATGTATTAAACACTCATTCTTCTGTTGTTTGATACTTTACATTAGTTTTGGATGATACCACAAATTTCAATTGGTATCAATCCGATACCAAGTAGTTACAGGATCATACATTGGTCATATTCAAAGTTCTCATGTGTCCGGGGACATATTTCCTGAGTTTATAATCTTAATATGAATTTAAAAAAAAGAGGAAACAGATTTTGTGACGATAAAAAATATTGATGTAATCATAGTAGTATCGACGAGATACGCTCTTGTACTTTGTATCATTACAGTGGATGTCATGTGTAGATCCACCCATGGCATTTGTTTACATTCAGGAGCGCTATCTTTTGTTAGCAGTGACGCCGGTGAGCTACTGTAGCCTCCTACAGTGTGTAGTCAAACATGTTTAGCTATTCCTCGTCCTGTAGGGATGATACCTGTATGAAACCTACTTTATTTGTCGCCATGGAGGCGAGTATACGTGATTTCGAAGTAGCTAAAACACAGCGGATGGATGTTAGCCGCTAACTAGCTAGCCATGTTTTAAAGCCCCTTTGGTTGAGCGTCGTCTTAGTGTTAAAACTTCACCTTTATCGTTAGTTGTTAAGCCAAAATTGTTACGGCTCAGACTCCTGCCAACGCCGTTCATCCATCTGCGCTCCAGTGAGTGCACCTCGGGACACGCCCACGGCCGCGCTCAGCCAGGGACGCGCCGCGCGCGTCTCCGCCCAGCAGAAGCCGCCAGCTGCAGTCATTTGCCGGCAATCGGCACACCTGCCTGTGATGATCAAGCGGTCTTCTTAAGCCTGGACAACCTGCGGTCGCTCGCCGGAGTATAGTCTTCTTACCCTTGTAAGCATCCCGTGTCTGGCTTCCATCCCGCGAACTCGCGCCTCCCCTGTGACTTCCGTGTTTCCGTTGTGTTCTGATGTTCCTGTTGTCTTCCTGCAGCGCTTCCCGTGTTCTTCTGTGATCCCCTGTTGTTTCCCCTACCTCCCGGACTGCCCTTCTGGATTCTCGACCTCCCGCTTGGAAACGGATCTTGCCTCTTCTCTCCTGCCCTGGATCATCTGCCTGCCCAATGGACTGTCTTCCTGCCTTGTTCCTCCTCTCGCCCAACACAACACTTGGTAACTCACACTACAGCTAATCACACACATAGCCACACATCACATACACTTTTGGATCTAGTTCACACTCCATTTCCTTAGTTTATATTTGTATTGTTTGATTATTATATATATATATATATACATATATGGTTAATATATATAATAAATCCTTGTACATACTGTCCTCTGGTGTCTGTCGCCGTCACCTCCCCTTAGTCCAACCATTACAGTGTACTCCGGCCAATTGATTAGGGACCTGACGGCACAGTTCCTTAGCCCCACCCCTAGTGACTTCAACCACGCCCCCAGTAAAAAAAAGAAAAGAAGAAGAAAAAAAAAAAAGACATTTCTCGTTTTTTTGTTTTTTTTTCCTTTTTGCCCCTCTCAGGATGTCTTTTTCTTTTCAATCCACCCTGGACAATTTTTCTAGCCCACCTCAGCAAAATCTTGGACTTTTTAGCAGTGCTGTAGGGATGGAAGAATTTACCCGCCGCCTGGCCACCCACCTCCCACCCTTAGTGACTGTCCCTCAGTCAGCTAGAAGCGTCTGGCATCCGCGTTCGGAGGGGGGGGATAGTACTAGTCTCTTCCATTTTAGCACTGGTGGCTGTGCTGGTGTGGTGGCGCAGCTGCACCCAGACAGGCTACCCACTGCCAGACAAATTCCACCTCTCTTCTGTTTTTCCCAGCCGCAGCCACCAGTCCCCCGGCTAGCCTCCGAGCTAGCACCAGACCCCCGGCTAGCCTCCGAGCTAGCACCAGACCCCCGGCTAGCCTCCGAGCTAGCACCAGTCCCTCGGCTAGCCTCCGAGCTAGCACCAGTCCCTCGGCTAGCGTCCGAGCTAGCACCAGTCCCTCGGCTAGCGTCCGAGTTAGCACCAGTCCCTCGGCTAGCGTCCGAGCTGGCACCAGTCCCTCGGCTAGCGTCCGAGCTGGCACCAGTCCCTCGGCTAGCGTCCGAGCTGGCACCAGTCCCTCGGCTAGCGTCCGAGCTGGCACCAGCCCGTCGGCTAGCGTCCGAGCTAGCACCAGCCCCTCGGCTAGCGTCCGAGCTAGCACCAGCCTCTCGGCTAGCGTCAGAGCTAGCACCAGCCTCTCGGCTAGCGTCAGAGCTAGCACCAGCCCCTCGGCTAGCGTCAGAGCTAGCACCAGCCCCTCGGCTAGCGTCAGAGCTAGCACCAGCTCCCAGGCTGGCCCCCGCTTCTCCACCAGCTCCCAGGCTGGCCCCCGCGTCTCCACCAGCTCCCAGGCTGGCCCCCGCGTCTCCACCAGCTCCCAGGCTGGCCCTGACCTCTGCACCTCGGCCAGCAGCCCCGACCTCTGCACCTCCGCCTGCTCTGCCGACCTCTGCAGCTCGGCCTGCTCCGCCGACCTCTGCACCTCGGCCTGCTCCGCCGACCTCTGCTCCGCAGCTGTCCTCCTCGTCTCCGGCTTTGACGTCTGCTGCTTCCACGCCTCAGACGACATCCGCTGCTGCTTCCACGCCTCCGACGTCATCCTCTTCGCCTCCGACGTCTCCTTCTCGTTTCCGGCGAGACGCACCATGGTGCCACTTGCGTCCGCCTTCCCGACGGCCAAGATGGTGGTCATTCCTTGGTCACCCGCCTCGCCATCTTCAGCGGCGTTCTACTCGCCGCCGCCACCAGACTCGTCCCCGGTGGATTCGGGGACACTTGGGCCGGCGACCCACCACCAGTTCGCCCCTCCGCCCTCCCATGATGTTTGTTCCTGTGCTTTTTGTGGTTCGACCTGTAGGACATCTGGGAGCTGTCCATAAGGAGGGGGGTACTGTTACGGCTCAGACTCCTGCCAACGCCGTTCATCCATCTGTGCGCTCCAGTGAGTGCACCTCGGGACACGCCCACGGCCGCGCTCAGCCAGGGACGCGCCGCGCGCTTCTCCGCCCAGCAGAAGCCGCCAGCTGCAATCATTTGCCGGCAATCGGCACACCTGCCTGTGATGATCAAGCGGTCTTCTTAAGCCTGGACAACCTGCGGTCGCTCGCCAGAGTATAGTCTTCTTCCCCTTGTAAGCATCCCGTGTCTGGCTTCCATCCCGCGAACTCGCGCCTCCCCTGTGACTTCCGTGTTTCCGTTGTGTTCTCAGTGTTTCCCAGAGGACAGGCATCTATTTGTGGTGGTGTGGTCGGCGGGTGGGCGGGGGGGGGGGGGAAGCGGCGATGACCAAGAAGAACACGGAGTTGGAATATAATTAAAACATTTTATGTACATATTTATATACAGATTTGAACAATTAGTGATTCACTGAAATATATTTATTAATTGTGGTTCTTACAAAAAATATATCTTATAAAATATAAAAGCTAAAATGTCTCTTAAAGCTCTGCCCCTTTAATTAGTGAATACTAAATAATTTAACTTTAGCCTACTACTACAACCATATTATTTACCAGCAACATGAAGTGAAACAGAGGCAGAGGTGTCCTGCCACAGTCAGTCAACCTCCTCCTCCTCCTCCTCCTGCTGCTGCTGCTGAACAGGTCGCACCTGTGGTCCGAACTGTAGGCCTACCTCCTCTCCAAGTCGAGCCCTTTTTGGCCGTTGAAAATATTTTTCTATACTCATCTGTGTGAAGGAGTGAACATCCAACATTAGAATTTATTACTAACGAGCAGAACCGCTCTATGTACAGTGCCGTCTAACCTTAAGCGGCAGCAGCTCAACACATGCAGGGTTCAACGTTAAGGTTTTTTTCTACTTGCCTGACTTCTCAAATCTACTTGCCCCAATATTTTTACTTGTCCTGCCTAGGTTTTTTTCTGGCTGTGTAGTGCTCATGGCTTATATCTTAATAGAATCCTTCCCGTTGACTATTTACAACACTACACAGTATTTATTATTATTATTATTATTATTATTATCTATAATTGCATTTAAATGGCATTGCATACATGTAAAATTAAATGCTATTTCACATTATTTGAACAGTAGCAGTTACACTCATCTGAACAGGTCAGCCACCTGTTTAAAGCCCAATCACAGTTGAAATCTTGAAATGAATGGTCTTTAATGGCCAAAACATTAACCTGGACAACATTTTAACAGCTGGTTGGCTCAGATTTTATTATTTTCATTGCATTCACATGCTGCAGTGGACAGTGGACAATTTAGCTTCAGTCCACATGTGTTTATTGACAACATGGTTATAACCTGGACACGTTAGCTCGTCGGTATTGTAACACGTGACTGTTACTACGAGCGTCTGCCCCGGGCCACAAGTCAAACAGCGGCGGTGTTAATGAAGCAGCGTCAGGCTGCTCACCGTCAGTGAAACGCTCGGTGAAATCACGGATTAACGTTAAATATATGACGAGCCGCGAGCGATGCAGCTATAACCTATCTACTAGTGATGGGTTGATGAGGCGTCATGAAGCGTTTTGACACATTGCAAAACTGTATTGATACTGTGTCGATACTGTGTCACTAAATAATGACATCTGCTGGACATTAAAAATCCCTACAGGCAACCTATGGACCGACTCAACTGACACTGATTTTATGACCTAGTACAGTGGTTCTCAAATGGGGGTACGCGAACCCCTGGGGGTACTTGAAGGTATGCCAAGGGGTACGTGAGATTTTTTTTTAATATTCTAAAAATAGCAACAATTCAAAAATCCTTTATAAATATATTTATTGAATAATACTTCAACAAAATATGAATGTAAGTTCATAAACTCAGTGAAGCACAAGCTCAGGTTTGTCACTAAAATGTCTGTCAAAAAGAACTGTGAAAAGAAATGCAACAATGCAATATTCAGTGTTGACAGCTAGATTTTTTGTGGACATGTTCCATAAATATTGATGTTAAAGATTTTTTTTTTTTGTGAAGAAATGTTTAGAATTAAGTTCATGAATCCAGATGGATCTCTAATACAATCCCCAAAGAGGGCACTTTAAGTTGATTATTACTTCTAGGTGTAGAAATCTTTATTTATAATTGAATCACTTGTTTATTTTTCAACAAGTTTTTAGTTATTTTTATATCTTTTTTTTCCAAATAGTTCAAGAAAGACCACTACAAATGAGCAATATTTTGCACTGTTATACAATTTAATAAATCAGAAACTGATGACATAGTGCTGTATTTTACTTCTTTATCTTTTTTTTTCAACCAAAAATGCTTTGCTCTGATTAGGGGGTACTTGAATTTAAAAAAAAATCACAGGGGGTACATTGCTGAAAAAAGGTTGAGAACCACTGACCTAGTATATACAATAATATAAACCAAGTCATTGTATTTCATTTAGGATTATTTCATAACTTCATTTAAATAAAAATATATTTTTTGTCTTTTTTAGATACAGTCAATAAATAATGTGAACATGTATCATAACATGGAAATCTAAGAGAACGTGTTGTGAATGAGGATGCTTGTGGACCTGGAAATTATTATTTATTTATTTTTACACATTTTTATAAAAAAAAAAAAAAAAACAGTTTTTCCAACGTATTCAATTTTAGACGCTTTCTCTTCTTAGTTATTATTTCTCCGGCTGTAGAAAAGACCCGCTCACAGTTGGCGTATCTGTCACTTCACCAAAACAGCTCATGATCGGTCACGTGACTTTCTAAAAGCCGTACGCGCACCGACACAGGGTTTCGCTCTATGAGCTCGACGCATGCGCCGATGCATGTTGCCGGACCCATCACTACTATCTACCTATAACACCTGTAAAAATGAAGCAATGCTACCACGCTAGCAAGCGTTAGCTAGCCGGCTATGAGCCACCAAGCTGCTAACTGTCGCCAAAAGGCACCATTTAAGTTTTTTTCCCCATGGCATCCTGGATCAAGGCTTTCAGCAGCTTTTGGACGTTTGAGGTAGAAACGTAGGAAGCGCCATCATTATGAAAAGTAGCCGGCGAGTATTTTGATTCCGTCCGTCTGTCCGTCCGTCCCTCTTCTTCTTCTTCTTCTTCTTCTTCTTCTTCTTCTTCTTCTTCTTCTTCTTCTTCTTCTTCTTCTTCTTCTTCTTCTTCTTCTTCTGGCCCACCAGGTGAATTAAGTGCTATTGCATAGTGCATAGTAGGCTACCGCCACCTACTGCACCTGAGGTGTAACTACAAGCAACATTCACAGACAGTCCCATTGCTTTTATGAGCGGTCGACCGAGTCAAAAGCCGAAAAATCCATTTGTGGCGGACGTAATTCTTTCGTGGCGGGCCGCCACAAATAAATGAATGTGTGGGAAACACTGGTTCTGATGTTCCTGTTGTCTTCCTGCAGCGCTTCCCGTGTTCTTCCGTGATCCCCTGTTGTTTCCCCTACCTCCCGGACTGCCCTTTTGGATTCTCGACCTCCCGCTTGGAAACGGATCTTGCCTCTTCTCTCCTGCCCTGGATCATCTGCCTGCCCAATGGACTGTCTTCCTGCCTTGTTCCTCCTCTCGCCCAACACAACACTTGGTAACTCACACTACAGCTAATCACACACATAGCCACACATCACATACACTTTTGGATCTAGTTCACACTCCATTTCCTTAGTTTATATTTGTATTGTTTGATTATTATATATATATATATATACATATATGGTTAATATATATAATAAATCCTTGTACATACTGCTCTCTGGTGTCTGTCGCCGTCACCTCCCCTTAGTCCAACCATTACAAAAATGCGTCCATTCTCCTTTTTCTGTCTACACACTGTGTCTGCTTGTAAGTACTCTGGGATTGTGCGCTGCCGAACATGCTCCTCTGCTCGTAAAACCAGCAATGTCACGACATCATGCCCGTTTAAAGAAAAGACGTACCGGTACTTTTCAAACAGAGTATCGTACCGTTCTTCATTCATTAGTACCGCGATACTATACTAGTACCGATATACCGTACAACCCTAATGACTACTGTACTACAACTGTATGCACTGTACTGATACTGCACTACTACTGTACTGCTACTGTACTTATACTGTATGCTCACTCGACTGATACTTTACTGCAACTGTACAATTGCTATACAACTACTGAACAACTACTGGACCATCATTGTGCAACTATACGACTATAGAACGACCACTGCACTATTACGTACTGTATGACTACTATACTGCTATTATACGACTAATGTACTACTACATACCGTATGCTTCCTTACTGTCACTGTATGACTACTGTACAACTACCGTTTTACTGTACTACTTTTGAACAACTACTGTACTGTTACTGTACTTATACCGTATGCTGTAATGCTACTCTACTACTACTTTTACTGGCACTATACGACTACTGAACTGACTAGTGGACTAACATTGTGCAACTTTTGTATGACTATGACTGTTCTACTACGGACTCTACAACTACTTTACTGTAATTATACGACCACTGTACTACTACGTACTGCATGCTTTCTTTACAGATACTGTATGACTATTATACTACTACTGTATACTTACTGTACTGACACTGTACAACTACTGAACAACGACTCTACTGATGTATGACTACTGTACTACTACTGTGTACTGCAGGCCTGGGCAATTATTTTACTCGGGGGGGGCAGATTTATATAAAAAAGTGTTTCTGGGGGTCGGTATATCTATTTTTAGGAACACTAATACAAAACCTCACAAAAATGATTGAAAGCTAAAAATGTTATGACAGACCGCATTAAAAAACAGAATGGAATTTGACATATTTTTACTGAATGAGACACTGTTCACACAACTTTAGTATGCTTAAAGTCCGTAGCTATATTGATTAGCTATTGTGCTCAAGTTAGACTTTTGTATCTGTGCAAGGACGAAACTTCTTGTCTGAGGGGTGGCCTCAGCCGCAGATGTTATCTTTGTTTTAGCCCGCTAACAGCCAAGGACTTCAAGGACCTCAATGAAGATAAGATGACAGCACGCAGACGAAGCAGAGACAAGTTGAAATCACAAGGCCCCCAGCACATTCCGTCACGCATTGTGCGTCCTGGACCTGCTTTGCATGATATATGTGACCACTCCTTTTAGAGGCGGTCTCAGTGATGTTGACTAGGGAACTCATTAATAAATCGAGGGACGCAGGAGCTGTACCTTAGAGTGTAGGGCGAGACTGTGACTAAGTGTGCAGATCCATGTGTTCTCCTCATGAGCTAAATTGAACTCTGTCTCTGCATGGTTCCTTGCTTCTTCTCTGTTGAATAGATGTCATCAGTGTTTGAACCTGACAGACACCCAGAATGTACATGAAAATAAAGAATGTGGGATTTACAATATTAACTATGAGCGAAAAAACACTGAATATTGACAACATATTTTACAATCAACTGAAACACAACCAAAATGCAACAAACACAGTGAAATATGAACGCGAAGGGTAAAAAAAAAAAACACCTACAATCTGAGATATCTCATAGTGACCATAGTAACTAATTTGATGACCATAGTAACTAACTAGATGACCATTGTAACTAATTAGATGACCATAGTAACTAGTATATGATGCAGATTCCAAGCATTGAAAGACTTAGTATAGTTGAAGACTTACGGTCATTAGAAAGCATCACTGCACATCATAATGGCAGCTACACTTTCCATCTTAAACATCTAAAACAATTATTTGGGAATGTACGGCGGGCCAGATTGAAAAACTCAACAGGCCGCATGCCGCCCCGGACCTTAATTTGCCCAGGTCTGGTGTACTGCCTAGTGGTTAGAGTGTCTGCCCTGAGATCGGTAGGTTGTGAGTTCAAACCCCGGCCGAGTCATACCAAAGACTATAAAAAATGGGAGCCATTACCTCCCTGCTTGGCACTCAGCATTAAGGGTTGGAATTGGGGGTTAAATCACCAAAAATGATTCCCGGGCGCGGCCACCGCTGCTGCCCACTGCTCCCCTCACCTCCCAGGGGGTGATCAAGGGTGATGGGTCAAATGCAGAGAATAATTTCGCCACACCTACAATCATTGGTACTTTACTTTACTTTAACTGTACCTATAATGTACAACTACTGTACTACTACTGAACAACCAGCGGAGTACCACTGTACAACCACTGTACGACTATGGAACAACCACTGTACTGTGCTATGTACTGTACGACTACTGTACTGCTACTGTATGATCACTGTACTGTATGACTTCATAAACTAAAAGAACTTGCTTGTCTTGATTGGGGCGGCTTTTGGATTTATCTGACCAAAACATACATGAATAATCATGTTGTCAACATAGGTTTATTGGTCCTTTGTGAGGTCCTCTTCTAGAAATACTGCACTAATCAAAATCATACACATTTTGTTTTGTTCTGTTTTCTTTAGAAATATGTCCAACACAATACAATACTAAAAAAAAAACACATTATTTTATTTGCTGCCGCTGTAAATGTTGATCATGGACTATTGATAAGCAATATATCAGAGGATAGATGGAAAGTACTTTCCCGCAGGTTAGATGCCATAAATACTCAATTGGTGTCAAAAAGCTCCTGCTGCTACGACCTCACAGAGGATGAGCAGAACCCTTATTGATTTTCACTTTAATATTTTGATTTTGGAGCTCTCATGAGTGCAGGAGCTCAGTCTTAGCGTTGGAGCAGAATTGAGCTGTTTTTGACCTGATGACTGGACTTACAGGCTGCTAGAAAGATGCATGAGCAACATTTCCCTGACTTTGGGGCTTATTCGAATCGCTCTGTTTATTTACAGGGGGTTAATATCAATAACTGGTGGGAGAACATCAATAACTGGTGGGAGGAACAGTTGCATTCATTTGACAACATCTCCAAAAAGTTCTCGTGTACAAAACCCAAAACCAGTTGGCACGTTGTCTAATTCGTAAATAAAAACAGAATACAATATTTGCAAATACTTAGCTAATATAGACACTTATGTCATGTGTTGCCTTCATGATAAGACTTATAAACGGCTTTTCATTTTTTTGCGGCTACAGACAGATTCGTTTTTTGTATTTTGGGTCCAATATGGCTCTTTCACCGTTTTGGGTTGCCGACCCCTGCTCAAGACCACAAATGAGGGAAGGAATGTAGATTTTCTCCCTGGTAAAATCCCTCTAACAAATTAGCTCTTAGGATAACAATGACATGCAAACTTTTCCATTGCAAAAAAGTATTAGTTCAAGGAGGAAGTTGTCGGACATGAGTGTCCTAAAGTTGTGATGTCATCAGAACGCAAATGTCCACTGGAGAGGACGTTTGCTCTCGGGGCCATTTCTACAGATGCACTATTGTGACAATAAATATTTAACAGCTCTTGGACTATTGCTCCAACAATGTTTCCCAAAAATGACAAGCTCTTCACTGACTTTCTGGCTGTCGGTGGGGGATCTGCCGCGCGAGAACATGGCGGCCGTCAAGGCACCGTGACGTGAAAAAAAGGGCCGATAAACGTGTCGCAAGCTGTTGCGTTTTCCTTCAGCTTATAGGCAGAACGTGTTCCTGAGTGGCACAGGGTCACCCTGATCTCTGATGTCCTCCTCCCCTCTTTTCCCTTTCCTTGTCTGTCTGTGTGTGTGTGTGTGTGTGTGTGTGTGTGTGTGTGTGTGTGTGTGTGTGTGTGTGTGTGCTTTGTGATGTTATCTTTTCACTCTCCTCCCACTCACTGCTGTTCCCTCAAGCGTTCTCAGGGATGAACGCCTCATTGTTTTTGTCCTAGCTGCGCTTTCTAAATCTGCACCACTGGCTGAGGATGCGGAAGCGTCATCTTCTGGTTGACCTTTCTTTAAAGGACTGCAGTTTCACATGTATTTGTCATTTTACACGCAAATGTCCCTTTTTATATGATGGATATTTCTGCATAGGTTAGGGTTTGTTTGTAGATGGAACCCCCATTGCAGAGGCGGAGTTATGAGACAAAATAGTCTTTACCATACTTTGAACTGTCAAACCTGTCTTGGCGGACATTTGTTTTTAGCGCGGCCAGCAGCCATTTACAAACCCCGTTTCCATATGAGTTGGGAAATTGTGCTAGATGTAAATATAAACGGAATACAATGATTTGCACATCCTTTTCAACCCATATTCAATTGAATGCACTACAAAGACAAGATATTTGATGTTCAAACTCATAAACTTTTTTTTTTTTTTTCAAATAATAATTAACTTAGAATTTCATGGCTGCAACACGTGCCAAAGTACTTGGGAAAGGGCATGTTCACCACTGTGTTACATGGCCTTTCCTTTGAACGACACTCAGTAAACGTTTGGGAACTGAGGAGACACATTTTTTAAGCTTCTCAGGTGGAATTATTTCCCATTCTTGCTTGGTGTACAGCTTAAGTTGTTCAACAGTCCGAGGGTCTCCATTGTGGTATTTCAGGCTTCATTATGCGCCACACATTTTCAATGGGAGACAGGTCTGGACTACAGGCAGGCCAGTCTAGTACCCACACTCTTTTACTATGAAGCCACGTTGACCCTTGGCATTGTCTTGCTGAAATAAGCAGGGGCGTCCATGGTAACGTTGCTTGGATGGCAACATATGTTGCTCCAAAACCTGTATGTACCTTTCAGCATTAATGGGGCCTTCACAAATGTGTAAGTTACCCATGTCTTGGGCACTAATACACCCCCATACCATCACAGATGCTGGCTTTTCAACTTTGCGCCAATAACAATCCGGATGGTTCTTTTCCTCTTTGGTCCGGAGGACACGACGTCCACAGTTTCCAAAAACAATTTGAAATGTGGACTCGTCAGACCACAGAACACTTTTCCACTTTGCATCAGTCCATTTTAGATGAGCTCAGGCCCAGCGAAGCCGACGGTGTTTCTGGGTGTTGTTGATAAATTGCATAAGAGAGTTTTAACTTGCACTTACAGATGTAGCGACCAACTGTAGTTACTGACAGTGGGTTTCTGAAGTGTTCCTGAGCCCATGTGGTGATATCCTTTACACACTGATGTAGCTTGTTGATGCAGTACAGCCTGAGGGATCGAAGGTCACAGGCTTAGCTGTTTGCGTGCAGTGATTTTTTCAGATTCTCTGAACCCTTTGATGATATTACGGACCATAGATGGTGAAATCCCTAAATTCCTTGCAATAGCTGGTTGAGAAAGGTTTTTCTTAAACTGTTCAACAATTTGCTCACGCATTTGTTGACAAAGTGGTGACCCTCGCCCCATCCTTGTTTGTGAATGACTGAGCATTTCATGGAATCTACTTTTATATTCAATCATGGCACCCACCTGTTCCCAATATGCCTGTTCCCCTGTGGGATGTTCCAAATAAGTGTTTGATGAGCATTCCTCAACTTTATCAGTTTTTATTGCCACCTTTCCCAACTTCTTTGTCACGTGTTGCTGGCATCAAATTCTAAAGTTAATGATTATTTGCAACAAAAAAAAAAGTTTATCAGTTAGAACATCAAATATGTTGTCTTTGTAGCATATTCAACTGACTATGGGTTGAAAATGATTTGCAAATCACTGTATTCCGTTTATATTTACATCTAACACAATTTCCCAACTCATATGGAAACGGGGTTTGTATTTGTTTTACTCTGTACAGCAGCCACTTATTTTGTATCCAAGAATATGTTTAATTTACTCTTTTTTGCTGCTTCACCTCATATTTAAAAATTGTGATACATTTTAAAAGCATACTCTATGTTATTTTTGGCCTAAATTAAGTGTGAAATCAAGTCTTATTTGTGACAGTACTATGGAAAAGGAGACGGCACTGAGACAGGGGCGTCGATTGTTTGAGGCGTGTTTATTAAACACAAGGAAGTGGAGTGTGTAACTAAACCAAAGAAATATGGTGTGACTATGTGTTGCGTCTATTAGGCAAGCTCGGAGGTCCGTGGGGCAGGCCTGAGGTTCAAGGGCAGGAGGGAAGCGTCAGAGTCGGTGTCCAGGCGAGAGGTCGAGATCCAGGAAGGCAGCAAGAAGATCAGAGGGAATCCAGGGAGACAAGAGAGACTGCGGGAACACAACACAGGACAACTCACAATGAGCACAGAGGTGGGGAAACACAGAGAGCGAGAATGCACATGGAGAGAGAGAGATAAAGATGTGGGCTTACAGTACTGCGACATGCAGCTACGTTCTGGCACTGGAACGCAGGTTGCGCCGGCTTAAGAATAGTGGAGCCTAATCAGCGTCAGGTGTGTTCATTGTAGATTGCCTGCAGCCACGCGGAGGCGCGGCCACAGCAGGAGGGGAACGCCCGTGGGCGTGTCCAGAGGCACGCTCACTGGAGCGCACAGATGAATGAGGGGCAGAAGGAGTCTGAGCCGTAACATTATTTATGTATTGTGGGCCTGGTCCACTAAATGTTTGTGCACTAAAACTTGATAGCGCACACAAAGCTGATCTACTGAGGTCATGAGCAGAGGACTTTGTCCCTTAAGTGGGCAGAATAAGGAGCGTAGTCCATTCAACTGTATTTTATGAATATGCAGAATATATGTTGATTATCAAGAACGCCCACAATGCCGGGAGGAGAAAATGCAAACATAATCATTTAGTAACACACGCAATATGATTTATCAAGGCTGAAACATTTCTGCTGGTGCTATTTCTGAAAAGTAGGAAAGGATCACGTCGCAAAAACAAACGATGGACATGGAATCGTTTGTCCTACGTGTGTGTGTCAACATATATGAACCTCAAAAATAAAAAACAATAGACATCTCGTCTATTCAGCAATATGATATTATAATTTAATAGCTGCTGGATGACTTATCCTCTTAAGGCCCAAGCTGTTTGTTTACATGTTTTCTTTTATTTCTCTTTGCTATTTGGGCTTATTGGACCCTAATTAGAATAAAAACTAAGAATCATCTTTTTATATGATGTACTTAGTCCATAAGTAACAAACATGTACTTCATGTGTAGTGACATGCTAATTCTTATTTTTACACTTTTTTTTTCCAAATTCCATTGTATGTTATACTCTTCTAACACCACCAGATAGCAGTAAAAGTGTCCACATAAAGGCCATAAGACCCCAATTCAGTAGTGTAGACAATTTTGGAAATAAGAGCTAAAAGGTGCTGTCCACGCATGTGGCCACTCTGGCCTTTAGAGGTTAAGGGGCAAATTCAAGTGATGCTTTTTGGTGTCTCATGATGTTTTTTTTTTATGGCGTTCGTATTTTCATATTTGACATATATTATCATAATATATGTCCTATATGGAAAAAAATTATTGCAATATGCATTTCTTGAGTCTGGATTGTTTGATAATTTTATTTATGTAAAACGTTATACTTTTCTAATCAAAATCTAATTGAATTTGGTGCCAGTTTTGTTTGAAAACAAATTAATTTTTTGTGTGCAAAACAACACATTTTACCTAATTACAACATAAACGTACATATTTTCCTGACACGTGCAAGCCCACCACGAAATTTACCATTATATTATTATCCGTGACCGAGAAGGAAGGGGCTCGGAATCCGTTTGTAGTCAAATTTCATATGAAGCGCCCTGCCAATCATTAATTGACATTTTACATGCACTTTTCACCAAAAGTCAGCTGGGATAGGCTTCAGCCTGCCCGTGACCCTAATGAGGACAAACTCTATAGAAAAGGAATGGATGGAAACAACATACACGTTTAACGTAAATATCATCACTGATATTTTATACGACAATACCATTTTAAGTTGCCAACTATTTCCTTTACATGTTAGGTCTGTTTGTTTTCTATTCTGATCAAGCAGGCTAGCAGGTTTGGCACAAATCAAGTGTACCCTCACTTGTCGTTTCTCCACAGGGGGCTGAGTGATGGAGAAGAGCATGTGGCGCCTCCTTGTGAGGACGCCACAATTGATGTGCCCTTTTGATTCTTCTGGAGAGGGTGACCTTGAAAAAACGTAAATAAAAGAATAAATCAGAAACCCTCAGCAACTGTCCGCCGCTGATCAGTCTCAATTCCTTCCAGAAAGCTGTTCAGACAGGAAGCAGATCAAACACGCTCCTGGGTTGAAATCCTTGACATGCACGAGCAGGTAGATGCTGGGTTGAGGCCACAAGGCCGTGCAGGCAGATATCAAGTGCCCATGGTTGAATATTGAGATCATGTCTCGAACCATCTCAAACTATACAGTATTATAGTATTGTAGCGTCCCGGAAGAGTTTGTGCTGCAAGGGGTTCTGGGTATTTGTTCTGTTGTGTTTATGTTGTGTTACGGTGCGGATGTTCTCCCGAAATGTGTTTGTCATTCTTGTTTGGTGTGGGTTCACAGTGTGGCGCATATTTGTAACAGTGTTAAAGTTGTTTATACGGCCACCCTCCGTGTGACCTGTATGGCTGTTGACCAAGTATGGATTGCATTCACTTGTGTGTGTGAAAATCAGTAGGTATTATGTGATTGGGCCGGCACGCAAAGGCAGTGCCTTTAAGGTTTATTGACATTCTGTACACACATACAAATGCAGTCCAAGAGAAGCAACAAACAATTTGCAGTCATGTTGTTTTTATGATAGAATGAATATACATTCAGTGACAGCTAACACTCATCCATCCATCCATTTTCTACCGCTTGTCCCTTTCCGGGTCGCGGGGGTTGCTGGAGCCTATCTCAGCTGCAATTGGGCGGAAGGTGGGGTATACCCTGGACAAGTCTCCAGCTCATCACAGGGCGAACACAGATAGATAGACAACATTCACCCTCACATTCACACACTAAGGCCAATTGAGTGTTACCAATCGACAGCTAACACCAACAATCCAAATTGTTATTATTAGCTAACAACACCCAAAGCTAATGCGCGTGAATATGTTACGTACATACATAGTAACGTCATTACTTCCTAGAAGCTGGAAGAGCGTGGGATATACTGTGTAAAATACATTGGAAAGTCGTCATCCTCTAGACATATTTAAATGTTGCAAACAGCCCCTTTAAGAATGGATACCGTTTACATTCAAACCGATACAGTACCAAATCCTGGTAACAGGAAATCAATACCGGTACTCAACAATATAATTTACGGTACTTTTAAAGTTAAAGTTAAAGTTAAAGTTAAAGTTAAAGTTAAAGTCCCAACGATTGTCACACACACACTGGGTGTGGTGAAATTTGTCCTCTACATTTGACCCATCCCCATGTTCACCCCCTGGGAGGTGAGGGGAGCAGTGAGCAGCAGCGTGTGCCATGCTCAGGATTCATTTGGTGATTTTTAACACCCAATTCCAACCCTTGATGCTGAGTGCCAAGCAGGGAGGCAATGGGTCTCATTTTTATAGTCTTTGGTGTGAATCGGCCGGGGTTAGAAGTCACGACCTTCCAGTCTCAGAGCAGACACTCTCATCACAAAGCCACTGATCTTTTGTGTGTGATTGTGTGGCAATAAATGTAATTTTCTTAGTAACATAGTCAATATTTATTGTATTTAACATTTAATACGGACATAAGAAAGATAACTGTGCTGTATATTGTTTTCTTACACTTCTGTTTCTCATTTGCAAGTATCACATAGTTAGATGTGGGTAGTAACGCTTTACATTTACCTAAGTAACTTTTTGGATAAATTGTACTTGACAGAGTAGTTTTAATGTAATGTACTTTTCACTTTTACTTGAGTATTCGTGAGAAAAAGAAACACTCGTTACATTTGTTAACATCACAATTATTTCTTATTATAATTATTATAAAGGCTTGCAAAGACGTATTCGTATGTCAGCGACCCTGCTTTTGGCAGACACTGTCACATGAGTCTGTTTCGCCAACGTAAGCAGTAGTGACGTTTGATTCCATTTCAATCATCAAACAAGCACAAAGTACAGTTATAAGAAGCTGAAATAGGTCAGTATTTTTTTAAACACATCAAAACAGTACCAACAACATCAAAAGGCAGTGGAAAGTTGTAGTTATCTGTTAGATCCATAGCTTTAAAGTTACTAACGCCAGCTTATTAGTGTGTTGCATTATTTTCTTCTAATGTATTCACATAGCTAAACAAAATGACCACAATCGCCTCCTAGTGTACGAGACGCACATTGCGTATGGCCATCAGTCGCATTCGAGATAAGAGCATGGAAAGTAGAACTTCACGTGCACTTCAACGACTGTCGTTGTCTTTGACAGTAGGATTTCTCGTTTGCACCAAAACAGTGTTTTTACTCACTACAATAGGGCTAAACCATGACCAGGCACACCCTCCTGGTTTTGGAGTATAAATAGTTGGGGTTTTGGTACCAGCCGCTAGACTAGATCTGACCAATTTAAGACTAAGACTCTATCTGACCAAATCTACGTCTATGAGCGTGAACTGATGAAGTCGACACAGGTGATGGACAAAAAGTCTTCTAAGACAAACCAAACAGTCCAGTTGCGATCGATTGAAAGCCCTGAGTTCACATGTAGCTGTGAAAATAGAAGAAAATTAATTATTTGACAAATCAGACTAATCCGGTGCATAGAAACGTACTGACTAGGCAGGAAAAAAGTCTTCAAAGCTTATTTTCAAAACAAGTAAAAATAACATTTATATCATGCGCTGTCATCTGTGTCAGTAGAAACGTTCACATTTCAGCCTACAAGAACTCTACTTCCAAAGAAAACATGTTGAAGTAAATTATAAATTGTTTATATGTTTTACACACACACACACACACACACACACACACACACACACACACACACACACACACACACACACACACACACACACACACACACACACACACACACACACACACACGCTCACATCAAGTACAATTGTAGTCTTAGAACCATTAAAATAACTACAAAATAAATCAGAAGTTACAAGTTAAACAATACTTGAGTAGTTGTTTCACAGAAAACTTACTCTTACTCAAGTAATTATTTTGAGGACAACTTCTTACTTTTATTTGAGTCACATTATTCTAAAGTAACTGTACTCCTACTTGAGTACAATTTTTGGGTACTCTACCCACCTCCGCATATTGTAGACTTTCCAAGACATTAGAAAGCAGTAATGTATAGACTACGGTGTGTTGTCGTAGTCATTGGGTAGTCTTTACCATTAAGTTGAATGTGCCAGTCTTTTCTTATGTTGAGTCCTACAAAGCTTTTAAACCGTAAGTATTGTATTTATTACACACCAGCTGTTTGATTGTAACGTGCATCTTATTTTTACATTGCCAAATTTGGAGGTGTTAAAATCGCCATGTAAAATCACTAATGCTTGTGTGTGTGCGTGTGTAAGAGTGTATGTGTGTGTGTGTGTGCGCCCGTGCATGCATGTGTTAGTGTGTGTGTTTACATATTATAACAATATAATGGATATATAATTAATAATTATTATAATTGAATCTTAAGAGTATGTGGAAGTTAAACTCCTACGTGGTACGTACAGGGAAAGAAGACAGCACAGACAGGAGGGACGTCGTCTTAGCTCTATGTTTATTTATATACACGAACAATACATATAAATAAGAAATAATAAATAAACAGGGGAATACAGTGTGACTAATCCAAAAATGTATGGTGTGAGACTATGCGTAGGAATTAAATGAGTGTTACTTGTAGTGTTGCGCGAGAGGCGGAAGTCCAAGGAGGTCCGTGAGCAGACGTGAGGTCGAGGGGAGGAGAGAGGCGTCAAAGTCCATGTCCAAGTGGGAGGTCGAGATCCAGGAGGCAGCCAGGGAAGCAGAGGGGATAAGTGGAGACGAGACACACAGCTCGTGACGCGAGAACGGAGGTTTTGATTGATTGAGTGAAACTTTTATTAGTAGATTGCAGAGTACAATACATATTCCGTACAATTGACCACTAAATGGTAACACCCCAATAAGTTTTTCAACTTGTTTAAGTCGGGGTCCACTTAAATCGATTCATGGTACAGATATATACTATCATCATAATACAGTCATCACACAAGTTAATCATCAGAGTATATACATTTAATTATTTACATTATTTACAATCCGGGGTGTGGGATGTGGGGGGGGGGGGGGGGTGTTAGGTTTGGTTGATATCAGCACTTCAGTCATCAACAATTGCATCATCAGAGAAATGGATATTGAAACAGTGTAGGTCTGACTTGGTAGGATATGTACAGCAAGTAGTGGACATAGAGAGAGAGAGATCAGAAAGCATAAGAACAAGTATCTACATTTGATTATTTACATTTGATTATTTACAATCCGGGAAGGAGGGATGTGGAAGGGGGAGGGTGTTAGTTTAGGGTTGAAGTTGCCAGGAGGTGTTCTTTTAGTGCGTTTTTGAAGGAGGATAGAGATGCCCTTTCTTTTACACCTGTTGGGAGCGCATTCCATTTTGATGTGGCATAGAAGGAGAATGAGTTAAGACCTTTGTTAGATCGGTCTCTGGGTTTAACGTGGTTTGTGGAGCTCCCCCTGGTGTTGTGGTTATGGCGGTCATTTACGTTATGGAAGTAGTTTGACATGTACTTCGGTATCAAGGAGGTGTAGCGGATTTTATAGACTAGGCTCAGTGCAAGTTGTTTTACTCTGGTATGCTGCTGGAAGGCGACAAGGAGGATACGGGACAATTGAACACGGCGGGGGAGATACACAGAGAGAGAAAAGAGTGCATAGAGCTAGATATGTTCGGCTTACTGTACAGGACAGGTCGCTACGCTCTGGCCCAGGATAGCAGGTTGTGCTGGTTTAAGAAGGTAGGTCCTCTCATCAGTGACAGGTGCGATGATTGCTGATTATTGAATGCAGCCACTTGCTCCAGCCGGAGCAGAGGGGAGACATAACCTGTAGGACCGATGTTTTCGTCAGGGGTAACATCCTCCACTTTACCCGTCAATGAGTCTGCTAAGCTGCGCTTTCAGGTTGGAATGACTAGGCCGCCGACTTTATTCTTATTTCTGCAGGACACAACCGGACACATTCGCCAGTCACCACTACTGCTGCATGCCACCGCTCGCTTTCCTAACTCTTCCACTCACTTACTGATGTTGGTGTCTTGCCAGATTTTGTATTTTGTAGAAATACAGAATTTGTATTCCTGCTTTAGAAGGACTTGCATCCAGAGGAGAAGCTACACCATGTTTATATACCAGTTGTCACGCATTAACATAAAATGTTGATTGTTATGATCATGCTTTGACTGTCAAAGATATTTGATAATGTAATCTGTGAAAAGTCTACCTGAATAAATGCTTCTGATATTCTGTACATGACATGTTGTACAAGTTAATGGTATTTATAGCTCTGCATGATAATGTCATAACCTTCCATATTTATTAATAAAACGTAATATTCAGCCTGCTAAACATTCTGTAATTGAGGACTCAACCAGGACATGTTATAAAAGAATTGACACTTTATTTCAGCCAGCCAGAATAATTCACCTAACCCCCCCTAACCCGCCCATTTACCTCAACTGATGTACTAGCATATTTTTTAGATGCAATCATCACAGAAAAATATTACAAAACTTCTCTGTTAAAGCATGATCGTAATGTAAGACATGTTTATGTTATCACTGCACCTTAACTGTAATCTAAAGACGGAAGTGAAGCACCACCCACCTCAGAACAGGCAGCAGGCATTTGCTGCAGTGAAGTCATTTCACGGCGAAAAACAGTCCTTTCTTGTCGGGAGAGCAACTTGCCATGACTTTGAGCCATGATAATTCCATAATGTACCCTTGTCTTTGTCCATTTCTGCTGGCCATCTTCCCACTTGTGGCTCATTAAGTGAACGCAGCCAAGTTTCCTCTTCTACGGAAAGGCCCTCGGGCAGTGGTTCTTAACCTTGTTGGAGGTACCGAACCCCACCAGTATTATATGCGCATTCACCGAACCCTTCTTTAGTGAAAAATAAAATGTTTTTTTTTTTTCAAATTCAAGACAAAGTTATATGTTTTTGGTAACACTTTAGTATGGGGAACATATTCTAAGTAACAAATAGTTAATTTAGAGTTATTTGGACACTAGGAGAACATATTCTAAGTAATAAAGACTTAATTTAGAGTTATTTGGTTAGGGTTAGGGTTATAATAAGCCATGCCGAATAAGGCATTAATAAGTACTTAATAATGACTAGTTAAGAGCCAATATGTTACTAATTTGCATGTTAATAAGCAACTAATTAATGGTGAATATGTTCCCCATACTAAAGTGTTACCATGTTTTTTTACTGGTGCATAAAATGAACCGTGCATGAACATCAACTAGTTCAAAGAACAAAACCAACACAGTTCATAAACTCACAACAAATTACACACCTGCAAACCAGTCAGCTGTTGCCATATCCGCAATACGCCGATAGGGAGAAGTTTGTATTTACACGATGAGTCGGGTGTGTTTTGACCTCCGCCGAACCCCTGAGGCCGACTCACCGAACCACTATGGTTCGATCGAACCCAGGTTAAGAACCACTGCTCTAGGGTCAAAAACAACGCGTGTGCATTAACCATACATTAAAAAAATAGTGTCGTTAATGGAACTTATAGTTAACGCATTATTTTTGCGTTAACTTTGACAGCCCTAATAATACATCATTATAATTATAATTATAATATTATTAGTGCATCTACTACTATCTTTAAAAACTAGTGACGTCTCTGTTTTGAACTTTAATCAATGGTCCTTGATGCACCACAGTTATGTGCCTTGAGATGCAAAAGTGAAACTTAATCAAAACTTCGTCCGATGCTGCCACAAATAGATTTATTATATTTTTATCTTTCTTCTATCACCTCATCCGAGTTCCCAAATGTTGGCGCCATGTGTGAATGTGAATGCATAAATGTGAGCTTTGATGAGGTCGTGACGTCACAGTGAAATGTTCCGTGCTGGGTTTGCTGCCACCAGGAAAAAAGAATGAACCGCTTTGCATTTTGTCGTGTCCCACGTTACTAGTTTGATTCAAACAAACGTATTATTCAACTTTGTCAGAAAAATCTATTTCATCTTCCTTTATATTAATTTAAATGAAAGAACAAAAATCTTTGATCCTTTCCAAAAGCCCAGACAATGATTTATCTCATTTTGGCCATAAAAAAAACCTTATAGATTGTTTGTGACATGGGCCAGCCCTGCCTATGCACACTGCACATCATGGAAAAAAAAATAGTTAATAAATACATGATAAATAAATAATAGTTAATATTAACGTTATCTGTCGTTGTGTTACAAATTTATTTTTTGTATGATTCCAATCGTTTATTTATTCTTTTTTTTTTTTTTTTAAAGTAAAAACACTACATTTTCACATTTCCTCACCAAATAGAGCCTCATCTCTGATTGCGGAATCCTACTTTTTGTCGACATGTCACCAACATAATGTTCACCAACATGTCTTATACACCATGACTCTTACAGCCTGTGCCGTGTCTTAAAGGCCTACTGAAACCCACTACTACCGACCACGCAGTTTGATAGTTTATACATCAATGAGGAAATCTTAACATTGCAACACATGCCAATACGGCCGGGTTAGCTTACTAAAGTGCAATTTTAAATTTTGCGCAAAATATCCTGCTGAAAATGTCTAGATATGATGACGTCTGCGCGTGACGTCACGGATTGTAGAGGACATTTTGGGACAGCATGGTGGCCAGCTATTAAGTCGTCTGTTTTCATCGCAAAATTCCACAGTATTCTGGACATCTGTGTTGGTGAATCTTTTGCAATTTGTTCAATGAACAATGGAGACAGCAAAGAAGAAAGCTGTAGGTGGGAAGCGGTGTATTGCGGGCGGCTGCAGCAACACAAACACAGCCGGTGATTCATTGTTTACATTCCCGGAAGATGACAGTCAAGCTTTACCATTGGCCTGTGGAGAACTGGGACAACAGAGACTCTTACCGAGAGGACTTTGAGTTGGATACGCAGACACGGTACTGTGAGTATGCATGCAGCTGCGGCTTCCAAATATTTGATCGCTTGCCCGTACATGCGTGCCGCTATGTGCATGTCACGTACGCAACTTTGGGGACTTTGGGGAACTATAAGTGCTGTATGAACTTTGGGGAGGTGAACGGTACTTTGGGCTGTGGGATTGAGTGTGTTGTGCAGGTGTTTGAGTTGTATTGGCGGGTTATATGGACGGGAGGGGGGAGGTGTTTGTTATGCGGGATTCATTTGTGGCATATTAAATATAAGCCTGGTTGTGTTGTGGCTAATAGAGTATATATATGTCTTGTGTTTATTTACTGTTTTAGTCATTCCCAGCTGAATATCAGGTCCCACCCGCCTCTCACAGAATCTTCCCTATCTGAATCGCTCCCACTGCCCTCTAGTCTTTCACTCTCACTTTCCTCATCCACGTATCTTTCATCCTCGCTCAAATTAATGGGGAAATCGTCGCTTTCTCGGTCCGAATCGCTCTCGCTGCTAGTGGCCATGATTGTAAACAATGTGCAGATGTGAGGAGCTCCACAACCTGTGACGTCACGCTACTCGTCTGCTACTTCCGGTACAGGCAAGGCTTTTTTATCAGCGACCAAAAGTTGCGAACTTTATCGTTGATGTTCTCTACTAAATCCTTTCAGCAAAAATATGGCAATATCGCGAAATGATCAAGTATGACACATAGAATGGACCTGCTATCCCCGTTTAAATAAGAAAATCGCATTTCAGTAGGCCTTTAAAGGTAAGTGAGACATTGGTATTCCTGATAGTCGGACAGTAAACTGCAGATAAATGTCAATTGGGTAGGCGCAGACTACTCTGGCTGCCATCTTTCTACAGAGAGGAAAGTGCACTTAAAGGCAACAGATAGGTGACCATACGCTGCCCTTACAGTCCCTATTGTCCATCAACCTGCATGCCTGTGACCCTGTCATGGTGTCCTCCTCACCCCTTCTTCTCTGACTCATTACTCCACAACTATCTGCCATCATCCCCCCCACCTGTTCTATTATCTTGGTGTGTCTCCTCCCTGCAGCTTTCTCCTGACGATGTCAAGCTAGGCTGCGTGGTGAGTAATTCTCCCGCTGCTACTCCTGACCTTTCACTGCACCTGAAGGAAATGAAGGGTTTTCAGCGTAACTCCTCATCGTCAGTGACGGCTCCTGGCACTGCGGTCTGGACCTGAACCTGGGAGAAGGAGTCTGAGGGGGGTTGAGGGATGTATTGGGATTGTGAGGGTCGCGTTTGAGGGCACTGAGTGCATCATGGCCGACCTTCCCAGGTGGCCTACGGGCTGACAGGAGACAAAGCTGCCATTTGTTGTCTGATACTCGTGTGAAGAAGATGTCACAGAGGCGCCACCTGCCCTCTTGGCCTCTAAATGCAACCCAGCTTCATCAACAGCCACCATCCAAACAACATGTGACTTATATATATATATATATATATATATATATATATATATATATATATATATATATATATATATATATATATATATACACACATATATATACATACATATTAGGGGTGTGGGAAAAAATCAATTTGAATTTGAATCTTGATTCTCACGTTGTGCGATTCAGAATCGATTCTCATTTTTAAAAAATCATTTATTTTTTATTTTTATTTTTTAATTTATTTATTATTTTTTTTAATCAATCCAACAAAACAATACACAGCAAATACCATAACAATGCAATCCAATTCCAAAACCAAGCCCGACCCAGCAACACTCAGAACAGCAATAAACAGAGCAATTGAGAGGAGACACAAACACAACACAGAACAAACCAAAAGTAGTGAAAAATGAATATTATCAACAACAGTATCAATATTAGTAACAATTTCAACATAGCAGTGATTAAAAATCCGTCATTGACATTATCATTAGACATTTATAAAAATAAAAAATAAAGAACAATAGTCTCCTCTCTGAGTTGCCACCTTACCGTGGTAGAGGAGTTTGCGTGTCCCAATGATCCTAGGAGCTATGTTGTCCGGGGGCTTTCATGCCCCCTGGTAGGGTCTCCCAAGACAAACAGGTCCTAGGTGAGGGATCAGACAAAGAGCAGCTCGAAGACTTCTATGGGAATGAAACAACAAGGATTCAGATTTCCTTCGCCCTGACGCCGGTCACCGGGGCCCCCCTCTGGAGCCAGGCCCGGAGTTGGGGCACGATGGCGAGCGCCTGGTGGCCGGGCCTGTCCCCATGGGGCCCGGCCGGGCACAGCCCGAAGAGGCAACGTGGGTCCCCCCTCCAATGGGCTCACCACTCATGGGAGGGGCCATAGAGGTCGGGTGCAGTGTGAGCTGGGCGGCAGCCAAAGGCAGGGCACTTGGCGGTCCGATCCTCGGCTACATAAGCTAGCTCTTGGGACGTGGAACGTCACCTCGCTGGGGGGGAAGGAGCCTGAGCTAGTGCGCGAGGTAGAAAAGTTCCGGCTGGATATAGTCGGACTTACCTCGACGCACAGCAAGGGCTCTGGAACCAGTTCTCTCGAGAGGGGCTGGACTCTCTTCCACACTGGCGTTGCACGCAGTGAGAGGCGACGAGTTGGGGTAGCAATTCTTGTTAACCCCCGGCTCAATGCCTGCACGTTGGAGTTCAACCCAGTGGACGAGAGGGTAGCCTCCCTCCGCCTTCGGGTGGGGGACGGGTCCTGAATGTTGTTTGTGCTTACGCACCAAACAGCAGTTCAGAGTACCCACCCTTTTTGGATACACTCGAGGGAGTACTGGAAAGTGCTCCCCCGGGTGATTCCCTTGTCCTACTGGGTGACTTCAACGCTCATGTTGGCAACGACAGTGAAACCTGGAGAGGCGTGATTGGGAAGAATGGCCGCCCGGATCTGAACCCGAGTGGTGTTTTGTTATTGGACTTTTGTGCTCGTCACAGATTGTCCATAACAAACACCATGTTCAAGCATAAGGGTGTCCATATGTGCACTTGGCACCAGGACACCCTAGGCCGCAGTTCCATGATCGACTTTGTAGTTGTGTCATCGGATTTGCGGCCTCATGTTTTGGACACTCGGGTAAAGAGAGGGGCGGAGCTTTCTACCGATCACCACCTGGTGGTGAGTTGGCTGCGATGGTGGGGGACGATGCCGGACAGACCTGGCAGGCCCAAACGCATTGTGAGGGTCTGCTGGGAACGTCTGGCAGAGTCTCCTGTCAGAGAGAGTTTCAATTCCCACCTCCGGAAGAACTTTGAACATGTCACGAGGGAGGTACTGGACATTGAGTCCGAGTGGACCATGTTCAGCACCTCTATTGTTGAGGCGGCTGATTGGAGCTGTGGCCGCAAGGTGGTTGGTGCCTGTCGTGGCGGTAATCCTAGAACCCGTTGGTGGACACCGGCGGTGAGGGATGCCGTCAAGCTGAAGAAGGAGTCCTATCGGGTTATTTTGGCTCATAGGACTCCGGAGGCAGCGGACAGGTACCGACAGGCCAAGCGGTGTGCGGCTTCAGCGGTCGCGGAGGCAAAAACTCGGACATGGGAGGAGTTCGGCGAGGCCATGGAAAACGACTTCCGGACGGCTTCGAAGCGATTCTGGACCACCATCCGCCGCCTCAGGAAGGGGTAGCAGTGCACTGTCAACACCGTGTATGGTGCGGATGGTGTTCTGCTGACCTCGACTGCGGATGTTGTGGATCGGTGGAGGGAATACTTCGAAGACCTCCTCAATCCCACCAACACGTCTTCCTATGAGGAAGCAGTGCCTGGGGAATCTGTGGTGGGCTCTCCTATTTCTGGGGCTGAGGTTGCTGAGGTAGTTAAAAAGCTCCTCGGTGGCAAGGCCCCAGGGGTAGATGAGATCCGCCCGGAGTTCCTTAAGGCTCTGGATGCTGTGGGGCTGTCTTGGTTGACAAGACTCTGCAGCATCGCGTGGACATCGGGGGCGGTACCTCTGGATTGGCAGACCGGGGTGGTGGTTCCTCTCTTTAAGAAGGGGAACCGGAGGGTGTGTTCCACCTATCGTGGGATCACACTCCTCAGCCTTCCCGGTAAGGTCTATTCAGGTGTACTGGAGAGGAGGCTACGCCGGATAGTCCAACCTCGAATTCAGGAGGAACAGTGTGGTTTTCGTCCTGGTCGTGGAACTGTGGACCAGCTCTATACTCTCGGCAGGGTCCTTGAGGGTACATGGGAGTTTGCCCAACCAGTCTACATGTGCTTTGTGGACTTGGAGAAGGCATTTGAACGTGTCCCTCGGGAGGTCCTGTGGTGAGTGCTCAGAGAGTATGGGGTATTGGACTGTCTGATTGTGGCTGTCCGCTCCCTGTACGATCAGTGTCAGAGCATGGTCCGCATTGCCGGCAGTAAGTCGGACACGTTTCCAGTGAGGGTTGGACTCCGCCAAGGCTGCCCTTTGTCACCGATTCTGTTCATAACTTTTATGGACAGAATTTCTAGGCGCAGTGAAGGCGTTGAGGGGATCCGGTTTGGTGGCTGCAGGATTAGGTCTCTGCTTTTTGCAGATGATGTGGTCCTGCTGGCTTCATCTGGCCAGGATCTTCAGCTCTCACTGGATCGGTTCGCAGCCGAGTGTGAAGCGACTGGGATGAGAATCAGCACCTCCAAGTCCGAGTCCATGGTTCTCGCCCGGAAAAGGGTGGAGTGCCATCTCCGGGTTGGGGAGGAGACCCTGCCCCAAGTGGAGGAGTTCAAGTACCTAGGAGTCTTCTTCACGAGTGAGGGAAAAGTGGATCGTGAGATCGACAGGCGGATCGGTGCGGCATCTTCAGTAATGCGGACGCTGTATCGATCCGTTGTGGTGAAGAAGGAGCTGAGCCGGAAGGCAAAGCTCTCAATTTACCGGTCGATCTACGTTCCCATCCTTACCTATGGTCATGAGCTTTGGGTTATGACCGAAAGGACAAGATCACGGGTACAGGCGGCCGAAATGAGTTTCCTCCGCCAGGTGGCGGGGCTCTCCCTTAGAGATAGGGTGAGAAGCTCTGCCATCCGGGGGGAGCTCAAAGTAAAGCCACTGCTCCTCCACATCGAGAGGAGCCAGATGAGGTGGTTCGGGCATCTGGTCAGGATGCCACCCGAACGCCTCCCTCGGGAGGTGTTTAGGGCACGTCCAACCGGTAGGAGGCCACGGGAAAGACCCAGGACACGTTGGGAAGACTATGTCTCCCGGCTGGCCTGGGAACGCCTCGGGATCCCCCGGGAGGAGCTGGACGAAGTGGCTGGGGAGAGGAAAGTCTGGGCTTCCCTGCTTAAGCTGCTGCCCCCGCGACCCGACCTCGGATAAGCGGAAGAAGATGGATGGATGGAACAATAGTGTCACAGTGGCTTACACTTGCATCGCATCTCATAAGCTTGACAACACACTGTGTCCATTATTTTCACAAAGATAAAATAAGTCATATTTTTGGTTCATTTAATAGTTAAAACAAATTTACATTATTGCAATCAGTTGATAAAACATTGTCCTTTACAATTATAAAAGCTTTTTACAAAAATCTACTACTCTGCTTGCATGTCAGCAGACTGGGGTAGCTCCTGCTGAAATCCTATGTATTGAATGATTAGAGAATTGTTTTGAACCGAGAAACGTGTTGAATTGAAAAAAAAAATCGATTTTGAATCGAATCGTGACCCCAAGAATCGATATTGAATCGAATCGTGGGACACCCAAAGATTCACAGCCCTAATGTGTATATATATATATATATATATATATATATATATATATATATATATATATACCTGGATATATATATATATATGCCATATTTTCCTGGCCATAAGGCACACCGGATTATAAGGAGCACTGCCGATGAATGGTCTATTTTTTCATATACAGTATAGTGCGCACCGGAGTATAGGGCGCATTAAAGGAGTCGTATTATTATTATTTTTTTCTAAATGTAAAACACTTCCTTGTGGTCTACATAGCATGTAATGGTGGTTCTTTGGTCAAAGTGTTGCAGATAATCTTCAAGCCGCTTTCTGACAGTTGCTTCCGGAAGCGCCGTTTTGTGGGCGGTCTTATTTACGTGGCTCACCTTCGGCAGCGTCTTCTCCCCCGAAATCTTTGTTGTAGCGGTGTAGCGTGCAAGGACGGGGGTGGAAGAAGTGTCAAAAGATGGAGCTAACTGTTTTAATGACATTCAGACTTGACTTAAATCAATAACAGAGCAGCATCTCCTCATCCGGAAACAACAACACCGGAAATGTGTCCCGTGAAAAAACGTCTGACCGGAACTCTCTAATAACGAAAGTTCTTTGTGTGAATAATGTAAACTCACTACATCGGTATGTTTTAGCGCTTTCATGGCGAGTTCACTGACAGATATACGTAAGAACTTTACACTACTTTATATTAGAAATGGCAACAGCGGAGGATGAATGTCACATAACAAGAAGATAGAGAAAAAGAAGAAGCTTATCGGCATGGAATACAAAGTCGGACGCGCGCAATTTTTCAAGATTTATGCAGATCCCAAATACAGAATAGTAGGTACAATAAGGTAAGAAAAGTTGCTTTTGCATAATATTGCGAAACAAAACACCAGATAATATGTCTTACCTTGTACACGCACCTTTGTAATACTCGTATGTTAAAGCACATCAAGCAGTGGGGCTTCATAGCTTACCAAAGTCGTACTAAAATATTTTGATAGATTTTTGAGCGCCGTGTGTAATGTTCAAAATTTTCAATGGAACATATAAAATGTTGTTGTTGTTTACTTGAGTCATATTGCCATCATAGTGCAGTCTACACTGTGATTTTTGTTTGTTTGTTTTTAACAATAAAATTCTGGCGATTGAGCAGCCAGTATTTCTTTTTGTATTTTTTTTTACCGCAAAATCTACGGTCGTTGTTTTTATAGTGCGTTAGTGTGAATGGAAAAATGGAAAATGGCCAGTTTTTACCACCATATCTATTGACTTTTTTTCACATCCTTATATGCAACCATGTTTGTGCGTATGCAGCCATTATAATGAGATCTCTAAAGGGTGGCGTTAACGTCGGCGATAAGGGACGTCTCCTTTCTTCCATTTCATGTCTTTTATATTTGAAAAGGATAAATTGTCATCCCAACGTGAAGAGTCAAACTTTTCACACATCTTTGTCAGTGACGGGAGCTTTGTAGTCATGTTTTAATTGACATTATATGCAAAGATGGAGGATGCTGAGGGACAGAAGTGGGACACTAATGTATGATCCGCTTTGTGTTTTTGACAACACCTTCATTGCATTCTATATATAGAATATATAAATATATATGAATGATGGGGCCTTTGAAAATGTGCCGGCTGACTTCAAGCTTTAATTTAGAGCATAAAATGTTTCACAGTGAAAGGGAAACTAAGCGAAGCCGTAAACATAAATATGACACAAATTACCAGAAGATACAGAAATATGAATAAATATATTTTTAATACTGCCTTTTTTTTACATGTACAGAATAATCATGAATACACGCGAGTGATGTTCAAACACCATATTCAGCGAGAAAGTATTTTTTTTATAATAGATCATTAAATCAGAGCGCAATACAAGTAAGAGGACATAAGAGGCGGCACAGTTTGATTGAACGTCCCTTGTTTGTTCAGGAGTGTCCTAAGTGAGGACCATATACTGAAAACTCATGTTTTCTTTTTGTAGAATAAGCTAATATCAATTAAATATGCTAATTAGTTATTAATGTTTTATTGATATTCAACACACAAAAAACAGCCTGGATGTCAGCTTTGTGTTTTTTAGCATCAACATTACAACCCAGTTGTGGGGGATGAGGTTTGAAGGTGCCTTGGTTTACGCGTGTGCTCTACTTGAACTGCAACGCAAAGAAAATCAAACATTATTCTATTTAATTGTATCTTCTAAACACAAGTAATCTAAATAGGTTTATGTGCAAAGTAAAATACTACGGTAAGAAAACGGTGTACTGTAGTTTGGTTCTCAAATAGCAAATCAACCAGGGTAGCTGTACGTCACAGGTGTCAAACTCAAGGCCCGGTGGCCAGATCTGGCCCGTGACATCATTTTATCTGGCCCGCAAACACCTGGAAATGATGTGTGTCAATAAAGTACTTAATATTTTCTCACTAAATCTAATGGATTTTTTTCATTTTGACAGAAAAAATATATGTACTGCTTGAAATTGCATGCCTTTTAAACTTTAATAGTATCCAAAATTGCAACAAATATGACAGTATATTATCACATTTTCCAAAAAAAATGTGTCTAACTAAAAATAAATACTTAAATATCTACTTGACTTATGATTTTAGAGCAAACTACCCATCAAATTAATAAAAATTACAATACATTTTACGGTGTTCTTTACAGCATATTACTTAAAAACTTAAAAACTTAAGTTGAGCTGCCACCTTATCGTGGTAGAGGAGTTTGCGTGTCCCAATGAGCCTAGGAGCTATGTTGTCCGGGGGCTTCTATGACAAACAGGTCCTAGGTGAGGGATCAGACAAAGAGCAGCTGAAAGACCTTTATGGGAAATAAAAATCAAGGACATAGATTTCCCTCGCCCGGACGCAGGTCACTGGGGCTCCCCTCTGGAGCCAGGCCCGGAGGTGGGGGATGATGGCGAGCCTGTCTTCATGGGCCAGGCACAACCCGAAGAGGCAACGTGGGTCTCACCACTCTTGGATGGGGCCATAGAGATCGGGTGTAATGTGAGCTGGGCGGCAGCCGACGGCAGGGCACTTGGCAGTCCGATCCTCGGCTACATAAGCTAGCTCTTGGGACGTGGAACGTCACCTTGCTGGGAGGGGGGCTGGTGCGCGAGGTGGAGAAGTTCCGGCTGGATATAGTCGGACTAATTTCGACGCACAGCAAGGGCTCTGGAACCAGTTCTCTCAAGAAGGGCTGGACTTTCTTCCACTCTGGCGTTGCACGCAGTGAGAGGCGACGGGCTGGGGTGGCAATTATTGTTGCCCCCCGGCTCAAAGCCTGCACGTTGGAATTTAACCCAGTAGATGAGAGAGTAGCTTCCCTCCGCCTTCGGGTGGGGGGACGGGTCCTGACTGTTGTTTGTGCTTACGCACCAAACAGCAAATCAGAGTACCCACCCTTTTTGGATTCCCTTGAGGGAGTACTGGATAGTGCTCTTCCCTTGTTCTGCTGGATGACTTCAACGCACATGTTGGCAACGACGGTGAAACCTGGAGAGGCGTGATTGGGAAGAATGGCCGCCCGGATCTGAACCCGAGTGGTGTTTTGTTATTGGACTTCTGTGCTCTTCATGGATTGTCCATAACAAACTCCATGTTCAAACATAAGGGTGGCCATATGTGCACTTGGCACCAGGACACCCATGGCCACAGTTCCATGATCGACTTTGTAGTTGTGTCATCGGATTTGCGGTCTCATGTTTTGGACACTCTGGTGAAGAGAGGGACGGAGCTTTCTACCGATCACCATCTGGTGGTGAGTTGGCTCCGATGGTGGGGGAGGATGCCGGACAGACCTGGCAGGACCAAACGCATTGTGAGGGTCTGCTGGGAACGTCTAGCGGGGTCTCCTGTCAGAGAGAGTTTCAATTCCCACCTCCGGAAAAACTTTTAACCTGTCACGAGTGAAGCACTGGATATTGATTCAGAGTGAACCATGTTTCGTGCCTCTATTGTCGTGGCAGCTGATTGGAGCTGTGGCCGCAAGGTGGTTGGTGCCTGTCGTGGCGGTAATCCGAGAACCCGCTGGTGTCCGGTGAAAGATGCCGTCGAGCTGAAGAAAGAATCCTATCGGGTCCTTTTGGTTCATAGGACGCAGAGGCAGCTGACCGGTACCGACAGGCCAAGCGGTGCGCAAAAACTCGGACGACTTCCGGACGGCTTAGAAGCAATTAATCCGCCGCCTCGGGGGGGAAGCAGTACACTGTCAACACCGTGTATGGTGAGGATGGTGTTCTGCTGACCTCGACAGCAGATGTTGTGGTTCAGTGGAGGGAATACTTCGAAGACTTCCTCAATCCCACCAACACGTATTCCTATGAGGAAGCAGTGCCTGGGGAATCTGTGGTGGGCTCTCCTATTTCTGGGGCTGAGGTTGCCAATGTAGTTAAAAAGCTCCTCGGTGGCATGGCCCCTGGGGTGGATGAAAATCCGCCCGGAGTTTCTTAAGGCTCTGGATGCTGTGGGACTGTCTTGGTTGACAAGACTCAGCAACATTGCGTGGACATCGGGGGCGGTACCTCTGGATTGGCAGACCAGGATGGTGGTTCCACTCTTTAAGAAGGAGATACCGCATGGTGTGTTCCAACTATCATGGGAGCACACACCTCAGCCTTCCCGGTAAGGTCTATTCAGGTGTACTGGAGAGGAGGCTACGCCGAATAGTCAAACCTCGGATTCAGCAGGAACAGTGTGGTTTTTGTCCTGGTCGTGGAACGGTGGACCAGCTCTATACTCTCGGCAGGGTCCTTGAGGGTGCATGGGAGTTTGCCCAACCAGTCTACATGTGCTTTGTGGACTTGGAGAAGGCATTCGACCGTGTCCCCCGGGAAACCCTGTGGGGAATGCTCATAGAGTATGGGGTATCGGACTGTCTGATTGTGGCTGTCCGCTCCCTGTATGATCAGTGTCAGAGCTTGGTCCACATGGCTGGCAGTAAGTCGGACTCGTTTCCAGTGAGGGTTGGACTCTGCCAAGGCTGCCCTTTGTCACCGATTCTGTTCATAATTTTTATGGACATAATTTCTAGGCGCAGTCAGGGCGTCGAGGGGATCCAGTTTGGTGGCTGCAGGATTAGGTCTCTGCATTTTGCAGATGTGGTCCTGATGGCTTCATCTGGCCATGATCTTCCACTCTCACTGGATCGGATCGCAGCCAAGTTGACCAATCTATGACCCTGTAACTACTTGGTATCAAATTGACACCAAAGTGTGTACTATCAGCCAAAATCTAAACATCGGAATAATAAGTGCTCATTACATTTTAACATAAGTGTAGATGAACATGTTCAAACAGAAAGTAACCAGATGCATCCATCCTTTCATTTTCTACCGATTTTTCCTCATAATTTTCACAAAATATTAGAATGGGAAATGACGCAATATGTTACTGCATATGTCAGCAGACTAATTAGGAGCCTTTGTTACCCGTTTGCTTACATACAACTAAAACAGAATTGGTCTAGTATGTTTACTATTTTATATTAAGCTAAAACTGCTATCTTATTGCAATAAGACATTTTGGGACCGGTAATAGTATCAAAATATAGGACAACCCTAAAATGCATACATGTTTATTTATATGCACATATGTTTATTTACGTGCAAACTTGTTCATTTACATGCAATCATGTGAATTTACATACATGCATAACTGTTAATACCAGTGACGTGGAGTCACTAGAGGCAGGTGAGGCGGGGCCTCACCTGCCATCATGGAAAGAAAAAAAATTTAAAAATATATTTTTTTTATTAAATTGTTATATGTATCCAGTGATTATACTATAACGTTATTTTCCATTTAACTTCACCCGTTTTAGATTATTTTTATTTAAAATCGCTGAATTTTCACATTTGCCATTCAAATACTGAGAAGAGATGGTGCGGTGAACAGCAGCCAGTTGAGGCACGTCACTGCGTTGTGCCTCACCATGGATTGCGGACTCGGCTAACTGCTGGCCTGCTGTGCAGTGAGATCGTATTGCTATATGAATTATATTATACATTTCCATAGTTTAGTTAGCTGAGGTATATAATGTACAGTGTATTTTGTCAACAACTGTATGTGTGTAACGTATTTCTTGTGCTGAGCGATCATAAAACGGCTGCAAAAGACGCACTGGCTGAGGCTCCAGTAGCCCCGCCTCCTGCACCCCCGCCGTAGAATTGTTAAATCAACTAAAGCCCACACTTAAACTTTCAACGTGCAAGATTGAATCTATTTAAAAAAGTTATTTCATAAGAAGCCAAAAAGTGCAAAAACAATAATGTTCGTGTTGGAGGAGTTGTGAATGACTGCAGGGCCACAACATTAGGTACACCTTCAGACTGCAGGTGTATCTAATTCACAACTCCTCCAACACGAACATTATTGTTTTTGCACTTTTTGGCTTCTTATTAAATATCTTTTGTAACCTATTTTTATGGGCTTTCCTCTTTGTGATGTTAAGTTCCTGTTATGCGCTGTTATACAGTATATGCCTCGAGCTCTTATTTTGAAGGCGCTAAGAGCGGAAGTGACGACACGTTGGAGTGGAGCGGAAGTTTTTGAAAGAAGGTAAATAAAGTGGTCCTCGTGTAAACTGGAGCCTCCGTGTTTGTTATTTTGTAGTTTCATACAGTATAGGCGACATTTATAAACCCTCGGTTACACTTTTTTAAATAGATTCAATCTTGCACGTGGAAAGTTTAAGTGAGGGCTTTAGTTATAAATAAATGATAAATGGTTTATAGTTGTATAGCGCTTTTCTACCTTCAAGGTACTCAAAGCTCTTTGACAGTATTTCCACATTTACCCATTCACACACACATTCACACACTGATGGAGGGAGCTGCCATGCAAGGCGCTAACCAGCAGCCATCAGGAGCAAGGGGTGAAGTGTCTTGCCCAAGGACACAATAAGTAAAGGTAAGACCATAATAACGTTTTTTTTAATTAAATGTGCTTTTTTGTGTGCTACAGTTTGTATGTGTAAAGTTAAAGTTAAGTTAAAGTACCAATGATTGTCACACACACACTAGGTGTAATGAAATGTGTCCTCTGCATTTGACCCATCCCCTTGATCACCCCCTGGGAGGTGAGGGGAGCAGTGGGGAGCAGTGGGCAGCAGCGGCGCCGCGCCCGGGAATCATTTTTGGTGATTTAATAACCCCCAATTCCAACCCTTGATGCTGAGTGCCAAGCGGGGAAGAATGCTGGTATGAGCTTTTAAACATAACCCGTTAACTGCTGCCAATCAAATGGTGAATAAGATACTCTTTAGGGTTCATATGTTTGTAAATCTGACTGTGGTGAAGTCAGTGCCTCACCAGCCATCAACCTCACCGCACGTCACTGGTTAATACACATGTTTATTTACATGCATACATGATATATATATATATATATATATATATATATATATATATATATATATATATATATATATATATATATATATATATATATACATATGTATTTAATTGCATGCAGTTTACATACAATCTTTATATAAATGCATGTATATGTATATATGTATGTATACATATGCATATTTATATACAAATAATGTAATACTGACACTACAAAAGAGAAAACAATAGTAATAATTAATTAATATACATAATATATGTAATAAAGTTAAAACCATTTCAGGTGAGTACCTCTTGAAGCTCATCGAGAGAATGTCACAATTCAATTAGATGTGGAACAGAGGAACCCAAGGATGCAGATGGATTTGTGAGTAAATAGTTCTTTACTTAACAAAAGAAGCGATCACAACAATGATCCAAAAATACAATATAACAAAAAGCGACGGTGCGAAAAAAGAGAACACAAAAAAGAGCACCGTGACAAAAAGAACAAAAGCTATTATACAAACTAACTAAACTTGGGTCGAAGTTGCAAGACGTGCAAACTATCAACGTACATACCAAGCTGGATGGCACTGGAAATAGCCAAGATGGTACGTAGCAAAAATACAAGGAGCATAGGAGTCTTCATACGATCAGAGTCAAGAAGTGGAATAGCCGAGTGCCATCCAGCCGGCCAGGTGCTGCTTAAGTAGTGCTGGTGAGATTAGACACAGCTGTGCACGTCTTGCAGCTCCGCTCACAGGAAGACACAGGAACTCTGAGGAAGACAAAAAGTAAGAGCCAGGTCTGCTGCACCAAGGGAAAACTGAGCATACAAACCACAAGGTGGCAGCAGCTGGTGACAGAGAATGCCAAGTGTGTGCACAGCAGTAAGGGTGGCTATTTTGAAGAAACTAGAATATAAAAACACGTTTTCAGTTATTTCATCTTTTTTTGTTAAGTACATAACTCCACATGTGTTCATTCATAGTTTTGATGCCTTCAGTGGCAATCTACAATGTAAATAGTCATGAAAATAATTTGAATGAGGTGTGTCCAAACTTTTGGCCTGTACTATATATATATATATATATATATATATATATATATATATATATATATATATATATATATATATATATATATATATATAAATGAAAGCCAAAGTTTTCCATTATATATATATATATATATATATATATATATATATATATTTATATAAATAAATGAAAGCCAAAGTTTTCCATCCAACCTGATGGAGCTGGAGGGGTGCTGCAAAGAATAATTGGAAAAGAGGAATGGGTGAAACTGCCCAAACATAGGTGTGCCAAGCTTGTGTCATCATATTCAATAAGACTTGAGGCTGTAATTGCTGCCAAAGGTGCATCAACAAAGTATTGAGCAAAGGCTGTGAATACTAATGTCCACAGGATTTTTGTTTTTGTTTTACATTTTTAATAAATTTGCACATTTTTTTAAGAAAAACCTTTTCACATTGTCATTATAAGGTATTGTGTGTAGAATTTTGAGGACAAAAATTAATGTAATACATTTTGGAATAAGGCTGAAACATGACAAAATGTGGAGGAAGTGGAGCGCTGTGAATACTTTCCAGATGCACTGTATGGCTGTGTTGTTGTCACATGTTGGTGTCATCACATAAGACATCCAACACTTAAAATAGTTCCCTCCTTACTCATCTTTCTCACTTCCTGTCCAACCTCCGAGTCCTTTTCTTCATCATTCTCCTCGCATCTGCTCTGTGCTGACCCAGCAGAAAGCACTAATGAAAGGTCAGCGGGGTCAGCGTACTCGCATACCTTTGGAGGTCAAGAGGTCGTTCACTCCGAGGGGAAAAACTTTCACTTTTTCACTGGGACGTGTCAAACATTCAACAAAGGTCACCAGGTCACACTGCCTCTGAGCTGATGTTCCTTACGGCCTGTGGGGGTCAAAGTTCAACACAAGAATGCAGCTCGGTTGCGGGGTCACATGTTTTCAAAGTCAGAGATGTTCAAAGTCAGACGTTTTCAAAGTCAGAGGTGTTTGACGTCATAGATCACTTTCTTTATTTAACATATTACTAAGGGAAATGCGTGCCCATAACAACAGCAAAAGATAAAGGTTGGAGGTGTGATTTTATATCATTTGACATATAAGAGTCACATGTCAGAAATGAACGATTTTATTTATTAAAGCTTCCAAAAAATAACTGTATGGGATAATTTATGTCAGTAATATACATAAGTAATATACATCAAGCTCTCGTAGCGGTTATTCCAATGATCAGCGTGTAGTACGTTAATAAAGCTCTGCTTTCACTTAAGGACAAAAGGGTTATACTGCCATCCGCTGGATGAATGTGAAAACGCAGGAAGGGAAATGACAACACGTGTGACGCCACAAGGTCACGTGAGCAGGGTGCGCTTGTCAACTTCCGTAATTTATATTCATTAATGCTGACTCAAAGAGACAAAAAAACGAATGTAGCGACAAATAGGAAGATATAAATGAGCAGATATCGTGGCAGGGATTCACTAAATAACTAATTATTAACTATGACTAAACCAGGAAAGACACGATGCCAAAATACACGTCGTACGTGTCGGGGGGGAAGAAAAAACATGAAGGCAATATAACTATCCATCCAAGCAGAGATAAAACACGCTTATAGCAAATAAAGAGAACCGGGCCATTGAATTAAAGTAATTTTAAACATTTATTTGATGCATTTTACACATGTATTTTAATACGGAGCGAAGTAAACATTGGCAGCCGATAGTAATTCTGTCCAAACCGGAAAAGGAGGGGACAGGAAAATAAGTAACACCCGAAGAGAAAATTACCAAAATAAAAACGAGACTGCTTCTAAAATATGAAACATAAGGTGGCAAGAAATATTTCAATAGTAAATAAATCACTTCATATTCTTGACTTTTTTTCCAGTGGTATCATATTAAAGATATTATGTGGAAATATGTAAAAAGTAATTACCAAACTATGCTTAATTCACTCACCATGTTACAAAATAGGTCAGTGTTGATAATACCATCCTGATAAAATATAATGAGATAATCTTATGTATCTCATGGGGCGGGGATGCACTCAGGCGGAATGCAGGGTATTAACCATTTTTGGTTCCCAGAACGTTGAAACTACGTTAGCCTTTGGGCAATTAACATTCGCTTACGATTGCATTTTGGGTTGTTTTTTTTTAGTTCCACTTTGGTTCAAACAGAAAAACTTTACTCTTACATTTGTAATGTATTGACCCCCACAACCTGTATACACATATTGGCAGAGGTGTGGACTCGAGTCACATGACTTGGACTCGAGTCAGACTCGAGTCATGAATTTGATGACTTTAGACTCGACTTGACAAAATGTAAAAAGACTTGCAACTCGACTTAGACTTTAACATCAATGACTTGTGACTTCACTTGGACTTGAGCCTTTTGAATTGACATGACTTGACATGACTTGCTACTTTCCCCAAAACCCAAAGATGAAAAAGTTATTCGGGAGCGCCCCATATTTTTCATTGTGTACTTGTCTATCAGCATTGCGTGTGTCAGCTGGTGTGGTCTCAGTACAACAGCCAATCAAATTAGATCTACTTTGTTTTCATCACACAGCATTCATCCAATCAAATTGCAGGACAACCAAGGAAGAAGACATGTCCAAACCACATGCCAGTGAACAAAAAATGATACCTAAAATAATTTTGTTTGGGTATAAAAATTCCGCCCGATTGTAGCTGAGATAGGCTCCAGCGCCCCCCGCGACCCCAAAGGGAATAAGCGGTAGAAAATGGATGGATGGATGGATATAAAAATTACGAGGTGGTCAACACAAAACGGTTTGCAGTATGCAACACATGCGGTTCGAAAATTACTGATGGAGAGGAAACAACTTCCAACTTCGTCCGGCATTTGAAGTTGCACAAAGAACGGTAAGTTTTGAATGTAAGATAACGTTTATTGGCTAAGTAACGTGACTTTTATTTGCTGTGTAGTTAAATCAGTGAGGCTGTAAACTCACTGCTAACGTTATAACGTTATTGCAAACACGGGAATCTGTTGCAGTTCACTACCTTATTCATACTTTTTGTTCAGTGATTTTTTTTAAGCAGGGTTACGTTAGTCAATATATCACACGTAACGTTAGACGGCGGTCAGCAGCACCGCGTATTTTAGCCACCTAAAAAAAGACAAAAATAGTAAAATAAAGGTCAGTTAAAATGTATACTATATTATGAATATGTGTACCGTTTTAGCTAGCTTTCTGACATACTGTTGGTTGTTTACCTCAGTGGTCCCCAACCACCGGGCCGCGGCCCGGTACTGGTCCGTGGATCGATTGGTATCGGGCCGCACAATAATTTTTTTCTTTTTTTTCTTTTTTTAATTAAATCAACATAAAAAACACAAGATACACTTACAAGTAGTGCACCAACCCAAAACAACTCTCTCCCCCCTTTTGTTCTGGGCATTGAACATGAAGACTCTTCCTTCACTGTTCCGAGTGGCCATGAGAGTCTTGGCAGTGCCTGCCTCCAGTGCTCCAGTGGAGCGAGTTTTCAGCCATGGTGGCATCATACTACGCCCCCATCGTGCACAAATGACTGACAGACTCTTGGCTAATTTGGTCTTTTGCAAATGCAATGCAGCATAGGGCCCTGACATATAAAAAGTACAACTTTTTTGTTATGTTCACGTATATGTCATGTTTTTTCAATGTTAACACTTTTGTACAAATAAGTACATTTGCACTTTATTTTTCAATGTGTTTGTTCTGTAAAGGAATGAGTTAATGTTTAAAATGACTGGTTAATAGTGCTATTATAAAGTGCAATGTCAGCACAATTTTCTTTCCTGCAATTTAAAATGCACTTGTTTTAATAAATAAATACAGCGTTTGAAAAGCATACACAATCTGTGTTAATATATTAGTCTGTGGTTAAAATGACTTGAAAGGACTCGAAACTCAAAATGCAGGACTTAGGACTTGACTTGAGACTTTCCAGTCTTGACTTTGGACTTGACTCGGGGCTTGCCTGTCTTGACTCGGGACTTGACTCGGACTTGAGGGCAAAGACTTGAGACATACTTGTGACTTGCAAAACAATGACTTGGTCCCACCTCTGGTATTATAAACTTCAATATTTACTTTAAATTAGCTTACTGTCAGTATTGAATTAACATGCACATTTGGCTGGACATCTGTCAATTTTATTATAAAAACCAACTACACAAATGATAGGAAACAGTTATATAAATTGTAAACAAGAGGAATAAAAGTATATAAAAATGTAATGACAATGTGTAAAAAGAAATTTAAAAAATCTGTGTTTGGTGTGTTCTGCTGCTCATTTTTTTACTCCATTGTCCTAAAAAAAAACAATTGTAACACAAGAAGATTGCCAACAAATGTTCAAAAGCATAACAAATTCCCATACCACCAACCCCAAACTTCCTGATCACCAGAAGTGATTGAAATATTTCAAATGTATTCAATGATTGTGAACACACCAGAAACAAGACAAATAGAGTTTTTGAATTTACCGTCTGTGTGGGGCGAACTTGAGAGTGTGCCCAATGCTCAAAATTTGCTTCTGTGGAAGTTCTTGAGACAAGCCGCTAAAGTAGAAGTCAAAATGAAGCATACAACTGTGGTGACCAATATTTGACCACTTACTTGTAATGCTTTTGCAGAGGATTCCGTTTTGGAAATCCTTCTTAGACCCTCTGCCCCGCAGGTAGATCATTTGTGGCCACTCGGCATAGGATATGGCCAAAAGCTGCCCCTATATTTGTCCCTTCTCTTCCATCCATCCATCCATCCATTTTCTACCGCTTATTCCCTTTGGGGTCGCGGGGGGCCCTTCTCTTGTTTTAATGAAATGTTGCTGTATAAACACAGTTATACAAAAGAGATGAATATAACAGGTAGAGGTGCGAGGAAGTAACTCAATTCAATGTAAAACAAATTCTACACTTTTTTAAAACAAAATAATAATAATGATAAAAATAATATATATTTTTTACATATAGCACATTTAAAATGTACTCAAAGACCCACAGATGATTATCATAAAAGCACATACAGTATAATAATACAACAACCAGTCAAAGTGTGCAAAATGAAAGAGAACATATGAGATGGTTGGTCCATTATTAAAAGCAATTTTGAAAAGGTGTGTTTTTAAAGCACGGTCCTCCCAGGTTCAGTGAGGAGGGGACAGCAGGTGATTGTTAGTGCAACATAGGTTTCTAACAGGAATGTGGGAGTTGAGGAGGTCAGAGAGGTAGAAGGGAGTCAGGTTGTAGAGGGCCTTATAGGTCAGGAGAAGGATTTTGAACCCAATCAGTCAATCAAAGTTGACTTATATAGCCCTTAATTACAAATGTCTCAAAGGGCTGCATGACCCACAACGACATCTTCGACTCAGATCCCACATCAGGGCAAGAAAAAACTCAACCCAATGGGTATAACGAGAAACCTTGGAAGGTACCGCAGATGTGGGGACCCCTCACCCCTGGGTGACCGGGGAAATGGATGCCGAGTGGATACGGTTAATAATGTGAGAGTCCAGTCCATAGTGGGGCCAGCAGGGGATCGATCCTCTGGCATGTAGACACTTTGGGGTGCAGAGACATCACCGACTGATGCATAAGGAGTGGTCACCCCGGGTGCCGACTTCATGGGCAAGTCCAGTCCATTGGGAGACCAACAGGGGATGGTATTTAATGTAGACACGTCAGCAGCGCAGAGACGTCACCAACTGATGTAAATAGGAGTGGTCCATCCTGGCTCATGATTTTGAACAGATAGCGCCTCATCCGTGGATCCTGATCCGTGGTCACCTGATAACCTCTCCTCGCAGGAGAGAGGGGCAAAGCAGAAAAGAGGGACAGAAAATCAACTGGTCTAAAAAGGGGTCTATTTAAAGGCTAGAGTATACAAATGAGTTTTCAAGATGGGACTTAAATGCTTCTACTGAGGCAGCATCTCTAATAGGGGCATTCCAGAGTACTGGAGCCTGAACTGGATGCTCTGCGGGATGGGTAGCCAGTGAAGTTCTTGGAGAACAAGAGTGATGTGGTCATAGCGACAGGGTTGAGTGAGGAGTCGTGCAGCCCAATTTTGGATGAGTTGAAGTTTATGGATGATGAACCATAAACGATATTGTTGCAGTAATCCAGTCTGGAGGTGATGAATGCATGAAAAAGTGTTTCAGCGGTAGAAAAGGAGAGGATGGGTCGGAGACAGGCTATATTTTTGGGGTGGCTGCTTGAGTGTTTGACATGAGCTTCAAATGGAAAGTTGTTGTCCAAGATGAGACCAAGGTTCTGGATATGAGTGGAGAGGCACAGGGTGAGGCTGTTTAAAGATATGTTAAAATCTTTGACAAAGTCGGTGAGATATTTTCGAACAATAATTATGAGACCTGTTTTGCTGTAGTTGAGTTTGAGAAAGTTATTGTTCACCCAGATGTTTATGTCAGTCAGGCAGTGGGTGACGGTGGTGTGGGTGTCTGGAGTGATAGATCAGGTTCAAATGTAGATCTGTATATTGTCAGTATTGTCATGATCCGTGGTCCGGATCATGTTTTGTTTAGTTATGTTCTGTCAGTTTTGGACTTCTTTAGTTCCCGTTTGCGATTCCTTGTTTGTTTTGTCACCTTGGCGACTCATTGTGTTCACCTGTCTCTGAATAGTGCTTGCCCGCTCACCTGCTTCCCGAGCACTAATCAGAGGTATTATTTAAGCTAGTCTTTGCTAGTCAGTCGGCCTGGCTTCATTGTTTGTGTCACGCCTGTGTTATGTTATTGTTTTAAATAACACATCGTTGGATGTCTTGTAGAACTGTCTTTTAATAACGCTAACATATTACAAGCGCTTCTTCAATGTTCGTGCGAAACAGCTGTGTCCACCTCTAAAGAGTCCTACTCGACACATACTATAATTGGTTCCTAGTCATTTGTAGACTATTACTACCACCATGTGGTCAAACACTATCATTACATCCCTCTTTCTAAGCTAAGCACACATTGCTAATACAATGTCATGTATTAAACAAATAACTTGTTTTTCTTTTTTGACCACATGAATATGCAATCTTTTCAAAAACTATCCATGCACAACAGCATTAGAAAACATTTAAAATATTTTAGAAAACATTAACTCTTTAGCTTGTCAATCAGTTTGAAATTAAAAGAGTTCAATAATACACGTAGTCATCATCCACAGGTTTCTTGATCTGCCTTGTGGATCTTCTCAACACAGGTTCAGGATCGTCAGTCACATCTTCATTCATGTGCTGCATTGGCATTGTTTCAAAGTCAGTAGGTGTAGATGAAACCTCGGACTCAGCTGTTGCTTGGTTTGAAAGAGTCTCTGGAACCTTCAGCAAACTGTGACGATTGCGACGTAATATATGTCCTTCTTCAGTCTTCACAGTATATGATCGTGGTGATGTTTCTTGGAGAACAGTAGCTTTTGTTTTCCAACCATCAGGACTTTCAATTCTCACTGTGTCACTTGGTGATAGTGGTGGGATCGATTTGACTGCTTTGTCATAAAACGACTTGCTTGCTTTAGCTTCCGTTGTACTTTTTGACTCTGCGTTGGTGTTGACATACTTGGTAGTGTAGTACGAAGCTTTCTGTTCATCAGTAGTTCAGAGGGTGACAAGCCACACTCAAGTGGTGTTGCTCTGTAGCTAAGTAGTGCTAGGTATGGATCAGAGTTACTATCCACTGCTTTCTTTAAAAGTTGTTTGAGAATATGTACTCCTTTCTCAGCCTTTCCATTTGACGGTGCATACAGAGGGCTTGACGTCACGTGTCTGAAATCATAGTGTTTTGCAAATTGATGCCACTCTTTACTGTTGAAACATGGTCCATTGTCACTCACCACAGTATGCGGTATACCATGTCTAGCAAATATAGATTTGACATGCGTGATCACACAGTTTGATGATGTGCTTGATAGCAAAGCCATTTCAGGGAAATTAGAATAGTAGTCAATTACAACAACATCATCGGCGGTCACTCGAAGAGAGTATGACGCTCCCTTTATGGAGGATGCCTGTGCGTGACTTTGTTTAACGTGGGGAGACTGGTGCACAGACAGTCACCACACGATCCTTGGCAAATCCGGGTCAGGGTCCAGTGGCATGGAGTCCAAGACGACTGGAGACCCTTTTCTGCTGCAGCCTTTATCCGCCATCCCAGCCGTTGTGACGCTCCATAGGGTTAGCAATCATCCTCCGCCTGTTCCACCGTTGAGGTCTTGGGTTGTTATTTCCCCATAACTGGGCCCACATTGATGTGGGGGTGCCTTCTTCCACCATCGCAGCCATTGAGGTAGTTCTTACATCTACCGTCTTCCGCCTGCTCCGCCGTTGAGGTCTTCACCGTATCCCTGGCTAGGGGGCAGTCAGGTACTAGGCCTTTGCCAAGGGCCACCTGGGGTAACAGCAGTAAAGGGGTTAACCTCCTAGTGCCCCAAGACCCCATAGAGAAGCCTCCACTGCCGGATGCACTTTAATGTCACATACTCTTTGCCCTTCAAATGAAACAAATCCATTCCCACTTTCTGCCATGGTGCAGTAGGAACGTCAGGCAATATCAGGGGTGCTTTGGTTTGTTTGTTTCTGTATTTTTGACATGTTGAACATCTGCCAATCATGTTGTCAATGTCTTTGTTGATTCCAGGCCAGTATACAGTGTCGCATGCTTGTCTCTTGCACTTTTCAACCCCTAGATGACCTTCATGGATACTTTGTAGTACCGTATTTTCCGCACTATAAGGCGCACCTAAAAACCACACATTTTCTCAAAAGCTGACAGTGCGCCTTATAACCCGGTGCGCTTTATATATGGATAAATATTAAGATTCATTTTCATAAAGTTTCGGTCTCGCAACTACGGTAAACAGCCGCCATCTTTTTTCCCCGTAGAAGAGGAAGTGCTTCTTCTTCTACGCAAGCAACCGCCAAGGTAAGCACCCGCCCCCATAGAACAGGAAGCGCTTCTTCTTCTACTGTGAGCAACCACCCGCCCGCGTAGAAGAAGAAGAAGCGCGCGGATATTACCGTACGTTTCATTTCCTTTGTGTGTTTACATCTGTAAAGACCACAAAATGGCTCCTACTAAGTGACAGGGTTCCACTGACTTTTGATATTCCTGTGAACCGCACTGTGGATACAACGGGAGCACGTACGGTGAATATTCGCACCACAGGGAATGAGAAGTCATCCTTCACTGTGGTTCTAGCTTGCCATGCTAATGGCCAGAAACTTCCACCCATGGTGATATTCAAAAGGAAGACCTTGCCAAAAGAGACCTTTCCAGCCGGCGTCATCATAAAAGCTAACTCGAAGGGATGGATGAAGAAAAGATGAGCGAGTGGTTAAGGTAAGTTTACGCGAAGAGGCCGGGTGGCTTTTTTCACGCAGCTCCGTCCATGTTGATATACGACTCCGTGCGCGCCCACATCACGCTGGTTTTTAATATATTATTAAAGTTTGACTGACCTATCTGACTGTTTTTTTGACATTCCTTTAGCGCAGTTAGATGCGGCTTACAACACGGGGCGGCTTATAGGTGGACAAAGTTTTGAAATATGCCGTTCATTGAAGGCGCGGCTTATAACCCAGGGCGCCTTATGGTGCGGGAAATACGGTATATCCTGCCTCAATGTTTGTGGAATGACTATTTGGTTTCGCTTCAGTAAAAGTCCATCCACAACACTTAGTTCACCTCTAACATGGAAGAACCGTGGGCTGGAACGTGGAGGCCATCCATTCTGAATGTTGGTAATAACACGCTGCAACTCTTCATCTTTTGCCGTTTCCTCAGCGATTTGTTGTGATTTTATGTCTGACACTGGAAGTGCAGCTGACACCATATTCACATGATTTTGTACATCCTCTTCAGTAGCACTGACACTGTTTTCCATGGGTGCTCTTGAGAGTGCATCAGCCAGTATCAAGTGCTTTCCAGGTGTGTAGATGAGCTGAAAATCATATGGCTGCATCTTCATCATGAAACGTTGTATACGTGGTGTCATGTCATTCAGGTTTTTCTTGACGATGGAAACTAGTGGGCGATGGTCTGTTTCTACAGTGAAGGTAGGGAGACCATAAACATAGTTGTGGAAGCTCTGCAGGCCATATGCTAACCCCAGACATTCCTTTTCTATTTGAGCATACCTACATTCAGCCTGTGTCATGGATCGTGATGCATAGGCTACTGGTTTCCAGTGTTCACCATCAGCCTGTAGTAAAACTCCACCCAGTCCATCTTTTGAAGCATTTGTTGACACCTTTGTTTTCTTTGTAGGGTCGAAGAACGTCAGCACAGGTGCAGTAATGAGTGTTTCCTTCAGTCTCTGCCACTAATCCTCGTGCCTGGACGTCCACTTGAACTCTGTGTCATTGTGAAGGAGTTCACGAATGCAGGATGTTTTCACAGTAAGGTTTAGGATGAATTTGCCAATATAGTTGACCACGCCCAATATACGCTGTACACCTGTCTTGTCTGTGGGACTTGGCATTCTTCGTATGGCGTGTATTTTTTCATCATCAGGTTGAACGCCATGTGCACTGAGCTTGTCTCCCAGAAAAATTATTTCTGACACTCCAAACTGACACTTCTTTTTGTTTCATTTGAGCCCATATTTTTGTACTCTTTCCAACACTTTGGTCAGCCTTTCGTTGTGTTCTTTAGTGACAACTGAAAATAGCAGGTGGTGCACTTTTCCTTTTACAGTGACTCTTAATTTGCATGTGCCCAGACTGTCAATGCTACGACCATTGTAGTCTTTCAGTGCAACTGTTGTTTTGTGGATTTTCGGTTTTTCTCTCATCTCCTTGATGTCTGACATGCTGATCAAGTTTGCCTTTGCACCAATATCTAGTTTCATGGTAACTAGAGTTTCATTTATTTGTAGCGGTGCAATCCACTTGTCTTCATCAACAGCATTGACTTCTACTTCAGTTTCATTTTCACTGTTCACTAGGCCAACGAAGAATGTTTCACCCAGATCAGTGTCTTCCACTACATTGACAGATTTGTCCTTTTTAGCGCATGGTTTTCCTTTTGCAAAACATTGTTTGGCAAAGTGATTTTTTCCATTGCATTTGGAACACTGCTTACCAAATGCAGGAGACTGCTTTGGCTTGTGCTGCGACCCACAGCGCTTGCATTGGAACATGACGTCACTCTTCTGCTGTGTAGGCTGCGACTTCCGTCCCCTTGACACGGCACACACGTTGTCACCTCCCACGCTGCTGGCTGCAGTGGACGCCATTTCACCAAACGTCTTGACGTGCATCTGTGACAATTCTGCTGCATTACAAATTTTAATGGCATTCTCCAACGACAATTCTGTCTCTCTCAACAGTCGTTCTCTGACTTTTTTGTCTTCTATTCCACATACAATCTGGTCCCTTATCATAGAGTCCTTCAGTGTAGCAAAGTTGCATGTTTGTGCTTTCAGCCTCAAATCAGTCACAAAACTGTCAAAACTTTCTCCATGAGCTTACACTCTTGAACGGAACACATATCTTTCGTATGTCTCATTCTTCTTGGGAGAGCAAAAAGCATCAAACTTCTCAATGACGACATCCAACTTGTCTTTGTCATCTGGATTGTCAAACACAAAAGTGTTGTAAACTTCAATGGCATGTGGGCCTGCTATTGTAAGCAGTAACGCTACCTTCCTTGCATTCGGCTTATCCTGCAGTCCCATAGCCGCCATGTACAGTTGGAACTGCTGCTTGAAGGTGCGCCAATTGCTGTCGACATTTCCACTCAGCTTCAGCTTTTCAGGTGGTTTCAAATCCATGTCGCTTTTCACAATACTCCACTTCAATCTCTGTTTACTCCTGGTACCATGTTATGTTATTGTTTTAAATAACACATCGTTGGATGTCTTGTAGAACTGTCTTTTAATAACGATAACATATTACAAGCGCTTCTTCAATGTTTGTGCGTACCAGCTGTGTCCACCTCTAAAGAGTCCTACTCGACACATACTATAATTGGTTCCTAGTCATTTGTAGACTATTTCTACCACCATGTGGTCAAACACTATCATTACAGCCTGTACCAAGTAAGTTTTCTTGTTCCATGCCATAGCTTCTGTTAAGTCTTAGCTTCACGTGTTTTAGGCACGCCTTTCTTTTTGTTGTTTTGCCTGTACTGTTGGTAGTTAGGATGATTTATGTTTAATAAATCAAAGCCTACCTTCACGCTGTCGTTCGGAGACGTCCATTTTTGCATCTTGGGAGAACAACCGCACAGCAAGCGTAAACCCACACGTGACAGAATGAAGCCAGCATTCAGTTCTCTCGCAACTAACAGCCAGGAGATGGAGATGCGCCGACGAAGACGGAAGCCAGCCAGAGAGGCTTCGCCTCGCCGTCAGGACACGTCGTTCCCCCAAACTCCTCCTCCGGAACACAGCACGCCACATGCAGCCCAGTCTTCCTCGCCGCCGTTGTATGGTAATCCCGTGTCTCATTTTGCCAAAAATTTTTTAGATTGGGCTGCAAGCCAAATTAACTCTAACAATTTCACTCCAACCACTTTGGATGACGTCACTCCGCCCACTTCTGTTGACGTCACTAAACCGGCGCGCGGTTATGACATCACTCCACCGGCGTCTTCAAGGGAAGTAACTGATCAGGATTTTCTTTTTTTTGCTTTCTGTCCCCTGTTGTCAGCCACCTCCTAAAGACTTTATGCCAAAAATAAAGCATTATCAGAAAATTTTTTTGAACATAAGGTTTAGTCAATCCCAGTCACCTGATTTTTGGACTCCGCCCCTGGTCACTGTTGCTCCTCTCACTGCACAGACTTTTCCCTCCTGTCCTCCCACACAATCTCAGGTGAGGGGGGAAAGACATTTTGGACAATTTAGAGGGGAGGATTCTGCCCCCCTACTGACCTCCCTCCACCGACCCTGAAAAACGATTCCAGACCGCAGGGAGCGCGTCTGGTATCCGCCCCTTGAGGTGGGGGCTAGGGCCGGGAGCTGTGCTGGTTGGGTGGCTCAGTTGCGCCCAGCCAGGCAGCAACCTCCAGCCCGGCCACCACCACAGGTCTTTCGGCCTGCCAAGCTGCAACCCCCAGTTAGGCCACCTCCACCTGCACCAACGCTAGCGCCAAGTCCACGTCTAGCACCTGTCACAGCACCACGGTTAGCACCTGTCGCAGCACCACGGCTAGCACCTGTCGCAGCACCACGGCTAGCACCTGTCGCAGAACCACGGCTAGCACCTGTCGCTGCACCACGGCGAGCACCTGTCGCTGCACCACGGCGAGCACATGTCACTGCACCACGGCGAGCACCTGTCACTGCACCACGGCTAGCACCTGTCACAGCACCACGGCTAGCACCTGTCGCTGCACCACGGCTTGCACCAGTCCCTGCACCACGGCTAGCACCAGTCCCTGCACCACGACAAGTTCCTGTACCTGCACCACGGCAAGCTCTGGTACCAGCTCCACGCCGCCAAGCGCCGCCCATAGCTGCTCCATGCCGCCAAGCGCCGCCCTTAGCTGCGCCGCCAAGCCAAGACCCGCCAAGCCAAGACCCGCCAAGCCAAGACCCGCCATGCCAAGACCCACCACGCCAAGCTTCGCCGCCTGCCGCACCACGCCAAGCTTCGCCGTCTGCTTCTACCACGCCTGACTCGTCTGCTGCTACCACACCTGACTCGTCTGCTGCTACCACGCCTGACTCATATGCTGCCACCACGCCTGACTCGTATGCTGCTACCACGCCTGACTCACCTGCTGCTTCCACGCCTGCCTCGTCGTCTGCTTCCACGCCTGCCTCGTCCGCTGCTTCCAAGCCTGCCACGATGCCGACGCGCCCACCTCCCCGTCGACCACGGATGTGGCCGCTCCCTGGTCGTCCGCCTCGCCAAGTGCACCCACATCCCCGTCGGCCACGAATGTGGCCGTTCCCAGGTCGCCCGCCTCGCCTGCTGCAGCGGCGTTCCACTCGCCGCCGCCACTTGACTTATCCCCGGTGGATTCGGGGACACTTGGTCTGGCGACCCAGCGCCATGTCCCCCTCCTGTCCTTCCATGACTCTCGATCCTGCCTTGTTTTTTGTTTTGGTGTTTGGACATCTGGAATCTGTCCTTAAGGGGGGATCTTTGTCATGATCTGTTGTCCGGATCATGTTTTGTTTAGTTATGTTCTGTCAGTTTTGGACTTCTTTAGTTCCCGTTTGCGATTCCTTGTTTGTTTTGTCACCATGGCGACTCATTGTGTTCACCTGTCTCTGATTAGTGCTCGCCCGCTCACCTGCTTCCCGAGCACTAATCAGAGGCATTATTTAAGCTAGTCTTTGCTAGTCAGTCGGCCTGGCTTCATTGTTTGTGTCACGCCTGTACCAAATAAGTTTTCTTGTTCCATGCCATAGCTTCTGTTAAGTCTTAGCTTCACGTGTTTAAGGCATGCTTTTCTTTTGGTTGTTTTGCCTGTACTGTTGGTAGTTTGAATGATTTATGTTTAATAAATCAAAGCCTACCTTCACGCTGTCGTCCGGAGCCATCCATTTTTGCATCTTGGGAGAACAACTGCGCAGCAAGCGTAAACCCACACGTGACAGTATAGCAGTAATAGTTAGGGCTATGTTGACATATTATTTGTTCATGTGGAAGTACTGTATTTACAGGGTGAAGGAGATAGGGCCAAGTACAGAACCCTGGGGGACACCTTGGGACAGGGGGCCAATGGATTACTGTCGGTCAGGTATGATTTGATCCAGGAGAGTGCACTATGGGTGAAGTTGAGGGAAGTTTCCAAGCAAGAGAGAAAGATTGAGTGATTTATGATGTCAAAAACTGCAGTGAGCTCTAGTGGAATGAGGAGATTGAGGTGTCCTTAGTCAGCAGCAAGGAGGAGGTCATTTGGGACTTTGATGAGGGCTGTTTCAGTGGGAACAGAAACCAAACTAAAATGATCAGGGAAATTGTTGATGTTGAGATGAGTTGTTATTTTTCTGCCACTGCACATTCCAATGTTTTTGACAGAAAAGAAAAGTTGGAGATGGGCCGGCAGTCGGTAATGGTTTATGTGTCAAGTCCAGGATTTTTGAGGATGGGTGTGACTGAGGTAGTTTTGAAGGACGCGGGAACAAAACTAGAGGTGAAGGAAGAGTTAATTATGTCAGTAATTAGCAGGGTAATGGACGGGAGGCATTAGGCAATCTTTTACAAGTGATGTGGTTATTGGATCACATGCACAAGTGGAGTTTTTTGATTTATTTATAAGATTCATTATGTCAGATTGGGACATCGGTAGAAAATTGGTTAGATACTGAGAGTTGAGAAGGGGCAGAACAGGTGGTGTATGATTAAGGGTGATAGTAGAGGTCAAGGTGATACATATGGTTTTGATTTTGGATTAAATGAATGACAGAAGTTTACTGTATTTTTCGGTGGTGAAGGACGGCGTGGAGTTGTTTATACGTTTGAGAAGATGGTCTATTGTACTGAACAGAGTGCACATGTTGGAGGAGCTAGAATGGATAAGATTGGATCTGTATATGCTTTCTGGTGAACAGTGAGGTGAGTTTTCCAGTTGAGTCTTTCAAGATGTCGTCTGTGGATTTTCATTTTCTGCAGCTCAGGTGTGTACCAGTGGGTAGAGTGATTGAAGGAAGCGGTTTTAGATTTTAAGGGAGCCAGTTGGTCGAGGCAGGTGGACAGTGTTTGATTGTAGTAAATGATGAGATCAGATGGTTCATTAGATTCCTGGAGAGGAGAGGCGTAATTGTGTAGAGAGGGCAGTTGAGGAGATGGATTTGGTATTCAAAAATTACTATTATTATTTTGCCTTAGGGATGGGCACAGGAATATGAATGTCCATGGTGATGACCAGGTGATCAGGGATGTGGAGATTATGACTGCAAAGTTGATGGAGGGTAAGTCCATAAAAATAACACCTTTAACATAAATAAAACGTTCGTTTACAAACCTTACTGAACAGAGGCGGTCTTACCATTAGTCAAACACAAGCCCTGAGATTTCGAGACGCTCCAAAACATCTCATAGAAAATGATTAATAAAGTTTTTTTTGTTTTTTTTTTGTCTTAATTTATGCGCTTCAATATAGATTAAAATTAATAAATCATGATCGTTTTCGACAGGTTCCCCTTACCCTTCTCACACAATGGACTATTCCATGTTGCTACACATGCTCGGACTTTTTTATTAAAATTAAGCAGTTACCTAAGAGGAGCGGAGAAGGGGGGAAGGCAAGAAGAAAACAAACAGTTCTTTATTAAAGCTATCCAATGTGTCAAGGTTTTTTTCAGTGACACAGAATGTACGTGATCAACACAACAAGAGGTACTGTCAGTGCAGGATGCATGTGAACAGTAACGCTTTTTATCACAAATGTGTGCGTATTAAAATGCTCCCAGTGGTAAACTATTGTAGCCGAGGGTCGAGTTTGATGTAGTGTAAGTTCGGCAGGGAGGCACTCGAAAGTTACATTTTCAAAGTCAACAGTCTTGTCTCGTTCAAACACGACCACCCTCAAGAGCTCTCTTTTTCCCTCACAGTCACACACTTCACTATTACAGTACCCCTCGTCACATCCAGTGCAACTGCGCTAACAAAGTAATGATTTCCAAAAAATGGCTTACACTTCGATAAGACCTGGGCAAATTACGGCCCGGGGGCCACTACGACCCGTTTAGCTTTTCAATCTGGCCAGCAGGACATTCCCAAATAATTTTTTAGATCTTTAAGATGGAAACTGTAGCTGCCATTATGATGTGCAGTGATGTTTTCAAATTAAGTCTTGAACTATACAAAGTATTTCAATGGTTGGAATCTGCGCTTTTGCATACACTAGTTACTATGGTCATCTAAGTCACAGCAGCTCAGACGAGGCACCAAGCAGTGTGGGTGGGGAACATTTCCACAGAGTGTTTCCAGCCTGAAATGCGCGTGTCAGGGACAGACACGGAAGGAGATTTTTACAACCAAGCTTAGTCATAGATCAGATATATCAGATCGTAGGTGTTTGTTTTTTTTACCCTTCGCGTTCATATTTTGCTGTGTTTGTTGCACTTTTGTTGCATTTTGCTTGATTGTAAAATATGTCGATCGAGAGGGTGTGTGACGTTCGTATGTTGTCAATATTCAGTGTTTTATCGGTCATAGTTAATATTGTAAATCACACATTATTGTCATGTGCATTCTGGGTGTCTCCTTCAGTAGAAAATTCAAAATTTCATTCCGTTTCTTAAGGCGGTCTGTCATAACGTTTTTAGCATTCAATCAGACATTATTAGGAGGTTGTGTATTAGTGTTCCTAAAAATAGATAAACGGGCCCCCAGACACATTTTTTTCTCTAAAGTTGGCCCCCGAGTCAAAATAATTGCCCAGGCCTGACTTAGATGTTCATTAATGTTCTTATCAAGTCATACCAAAGACTATAAAAATGGGACCCATTACCTCCCTGCTTGGCACTCAGTATCAAGGGTTGGAATTGGGGGTTAAATCACCAAAAATGATTCCCGGGCGCGGCCACCGCTGCTGCCCACTGCACCCCTCACCTCCCAGGGGTTGATCAAGGGTGATGGGTCAAATGCAGAGAATAATTTTGCCACACTTAGTGTGTGTTAGCAATCATTGTTACTTTAACCTAATAGTAAAAAATAGTATTACATTTTGTGCCATCATGTGTGTGCTGGTATGGGACAAAAAAAAAATCTTGCTTTTCTTAAGACATTGTAAAAAATGGAAAATACATTTATGACACAGCTCAGTGCACATATATTATTGTTTTATATTGATATTCTTCATATATACAGTATGTTGTTTCTGCGACAGACAAAATAAGTACAAATGATGACATTTAAATCAATTAATCAATCAAATTGTATGTATATCACAAGTGTTTCAAAGGGCTTCACAAACTCACAACAACATCCCCTGATCTCAACCTACATCCGGGCAAGGAAAAACTAAAAAAAACCCAGATGGGAAAAAAAAGCGAAACCTTGAGAAGATATCAGAGTTGTAGGGATCTCTCTTCCAGGGTGACCGGCTGCAATGGATGTTGAGCGGGTACAGTCGATGAATTGGTAAAGTAATATTGTTAAATTAATTAATTTTTAAATTAATAGGTAAAGTGTGAGTTCAGTCCATCAGGAAACTAACAGATAGTCATGGGGGGAAAGTATCTTCTTCCAGGCTCATCCAGGCAGCTACACATAGATGTGTATAGCGGTGCATGGAAGAGTGGTCTAAAAGAGTGGTCCAACTTGTGGTCCATCTCAGATCTCAATTCTGGTCAACTACCACCTCCTCCAGACAGGTACCTCTCCAGATATGAACCGTGGCCACCTAGTATCCTCTCCAGGCAGAAGATGGGATGGGGCACAACTCAGAAAAGCGACAGATCAACTAGTCTAACAAAAGGGTTCTATTTAAAATGCTAGGGTATACAGTATAAATTAGTTTGATCTATTCAGGTCGCAAATTGGTAACTTTCACAGAAGTTTCACCGTTATTAACCAACTTTCTAATAATTTCTCTTACGGTTCAAACACCTGTTGCCTCTCGCTCTGCTGTGCACTCCGCTGGGCGCACCTCGGGACACGCCCGCGGGCGTTCCTCTCCTGCTGCAGCCGCGTGGAGGCTATCAACACACCTGACCCTAATGAGACTCCTGCCTTCATAAGCCAGCGCGTCCTGCGTTCCAGTGCCAGAACGTAGCTACTTGTACCTGTACAGTAAGCCTTACACATCTCTAGCTTCCTTGCTCATGTGCTTCCTCGCTCTTTGTTTTCCCCCTCCGTTGTGCCAATTGTGTCTTGTCCTGTGTCGCCATCCAGCAGTCCTTCGTCATCCCCTAGTTTCAGGCTGTGTGTCTCGTCTCCCTAAAACCCCTCTGGTCTCCCTGCTGCCTTCCTGGATCTCGACCTCACGCCTGCCCCCGGACAGTGACGCCTCGCTCCAGCCCCTGACCTCCTGCCTGTCCCTGGACCTCCGAACCTGCCCTGCCCTTTCTGGACTTCCGCACCGGTCTCAACACGCACCTTCAAAACCACCTGGTAACACTCCACATTTAATCGCTACACATAGTCACAACGTATACATTTGGATTAGTCACACACGTCATTTATATATTTTAATAAACACGCTGCAAGGTAACGACGTCCCTGCCTCCGTGCCGTCTACTTCTCCCACTGTACCGTTACAATTTCAGAATGAAATACTTTCTGTGTGCGAGCTCAAATAAATTCATTATGTCATCCTATTGAATATACTTTCAGTTTCTTCTCTTCAGACAAGTTTTAGGTGTATTAAAAGCAGTTTTTGACCCTCCATTATACATAGGGCCGTAACAAGGATTTGACAAAGAATTGGTTGTCCAGGAGGAACTTTTAGAGGCTGAAATCATGGGTATCCCAGCACCATATAAATCATGTTACCTTGAGCAATAAATTTCCAGAATAACAAAAGCTTTAAATGAGCTATAACTACCCATCACTCCTCTAACATCTTTGATATTCAGCATGATTTTGTAACAGTCCACTTTTTTATTAACATCCGGAGCGTATAAAAACATTTTAACACGGTTAAAACATGAATTTAAAAAACATACCAAATTTTCAACCACGACTCGGGTTTGAACATATGATGCTTCTGCTCGCATACTCAGAGCGTGTGTTCTGCAATTAGGGTGGGGCGACACCTGACTGACACGACAACAGCATTATACCGAGAGTGTTTCACATCAATTCAGGTGAAGCAACATAACGTCAAGGTGTGTTGTTGACGAACCCCAAGATGCAGAGATGGCGGCAGGATTGGTACAAGAAAACATGGTTTTAATGTTCAAAAATAAGAAAAGGAAAACACGAACCAGAAACCAGGAAGCAGGAACAGGAGTCAGGATCCAGGGAATAGCTTAACGCACACAGCTAGCAACGACAGCATACAGCAAACAACGACACGACACGACAATACTCCAACACCGAGTGGAGGACAAAACATGTTTAAATAGTAGCTGTCTGATTGACACCAGGTGTGGCCCGGTGCCAATGAGCCACAGCTGAGGGGAAAAAGCACTCAGAGAGACAATCAGGAAATAACCAAAATAAGAGTGCTGACAGGAAACAAAGACAGGAAACAAAGACAAACGCAGAGGAAAAACTAAGACATAGTCAAACTGTCAGGGACAAGCCTGACAGTAGACCCCTTCCCATAACGGATACCAGACGTTCTAGGAAAAAAAAAAAATAATTAATTAATTAATTTAAAAATATATATATATATATAAAACAGTCCAAAGTCACGGGAGGGTGGAGGGAGGACAAGGAGGTGAGCCGCCAGGCCAAGTGTCCCCGCAACCAGCGGGGAAGAGTCAGGTGGCGACGGCGAGTTGAACGGCGCTGCAATTGACGAGGCGGTCGCCCATGAAACGACCACATTTGTGGCCGACGAGAGGTTGGTGGGGCCCTCTGCTGGCCCACCGGAGACGATGGTGGCGCCCTCTGCTGGCCCACCGGAGACGATGGTGGTGCCCTCTGCTGGCCCACCGGAGACGATGGTGGCGCCCTCTGCTGGCCCACCGGAGACGATGGTGGTGCCGTCTGTTGCAGACCCACCAGAGGAGATGATGGTGCCATCTGTTGCAGACCCCTCGGAGATGACGCCGTCTGTTGCAGACCCCTCGGAGATGATGGCGCCGTCTCTTGCAGACCCCTCGGAGATGATGGCACAGACTTTTGCAGACCCACTGGGGCTAGAAGTAGCTGTGCCTCCCCAGCTGCACAGCTACTCATAGCCCCCCCAAGGGATGGATTCCAGACGTCCCCCGAGAAGCCAACATAGGACAGGGATGGGTGGGAGGGATCACAAAACGAGGCAAAGCTTTTCCTCGATTTAGCCATTAATTCCAAAGCTTTGTTAAGCCTCTCCGCCATGGACATCTCTGCGAGGTTCGAATTTGGTTGGAGTATTCTGTCAAGGTGTGTTGTTGACGAACCCCAAGATGCAGAGATGGCGGCAGGCTTGGTACAAGAAAACATGGTTTTAATGTTCAAAAATAAGAAAAGGAAAACGCAAACCAGAAACCAGGAAGCAGGAACAGGAGTCAGGATCCAGGGAATAGCTTAACGCACACAGCTAGCAACGACAGCATACAGCAAACAACGACACGACACGACAATACTCCAACACCGAGTGGAGGACAAAGCAGGTTTAAATAGTAGCTGGCTGACTGACACCAGGTGTGACCCGGTGCCAATCAGCCACAGCTGAGGGGAAAAAGCACTCAGGAAGACAATCAGGAAATAACCAAAATAAGAGTACTGACAGGAAACAAAGACAGGAAACAAAGACAAATGCAGAGGAAAAACTAAGACATAGTCAAACTGTCAGGGACGAGCCTGACACATAAATTACATCAGTATGATTGAATGTTAATGTTATGTTGACAGCACATTTTGGATCGGATAATTTTTCAAGTAAAAGTGGACTTCTTTGTGTTACATTGTTGTCGTTGTAGCGGGCTGTGCATGACCAAAGATCGTATATTGTGAGAGGATGATCTACCAGGTGATGTACAGCGCACATGATGTCCTACACAAAGTACATTTATAGTCAGTCATATCATCATCTTGTTGTCACCTAAAAAAAATACCAAGGACATGACCTCAGTGTCCTCAATGTTTATACCTAAATCTTGTAAGAAAAGAAAGTGAAAGTCTGTCCTTGTTTACTGTCTTGTAGTAACCAATGGCTTTGTTGGACAAAGGCGGCTCACTGCGGCTATTGGATTATGGAAGGATTTTAAACTAGGATTAGGCCATTGGGCTGCAAGTGTAAGCCTTTACATCACCAGGATGTGTGAGGGTGTGTGTGACATTGTTTGTCACGGCGTTTATTTTGCGTACACTTGAATATGGTCTTTTTTCGCTAACCCCTTCAAGCATGAACTTCTTTTGCTTCACACTGGTAAGATTCATCTGCATCACCATGAAGTACTTATGTTAAAATTTGAATTATTGGGAATTGTTGCTGTGACTCTTGTTGACATGAATCTTGTAGCGTGGACCTTGATTCTTCCAAAAACATCTTCACGCTGGAATGAAATCTAATATATGAGAAAATAATAACAGCAATGTCCAGTACAGTTATTTGGCTGCTAACTACACATGCTACACATATTATATGAAAAATACTGACATGTTTATTTTCGAAAAATTGTGATGTGTGATAGAGCTCTTGTATATGACACACTACTACAAGTACTAAAACTACAAGAAACGTGCTGACCAGGTACTACGCCACATTTTGTGTTAGAATCAAATCCGTCCCTCCAGGATTTCACAGGCTTTTTTGTGATTGTTTACGGCCTAAAAAAGTCTGAATTCAAGGCTACTTTTTCCAAAGAGTTGCAATGTTTTAAGCCTTTTTTTATACAATTGAATAAATGTGGGATTTTATGAATGTCATGATCCGTGGTCCGGATCATGTTTTGTTTGGTTATGTTTGGTTAGTTTTGGACTCCTTTTGTTGTTACTCGTGCACCTGTGAGTTTGTTTCGTCACCATGGTTACTTGATTTTCACCTGCCTTGCACGCGCACCTGTTGCTCATCAGAGACTCTATTTAAGCCTACCTTTGTTTGTCACTCATTCTGCCTTCGTTGTGTTTGCCCCATGCAAATTGTCACGTAAGTTTTTGAGTTCCCTGTCTTTTGCTTGTGCTAAGTTTAGCCTTAGCTTCCCGTGCGTTTCGGCACGCTTTTCTTTTGCTTGTTTTCGGGTTTTTTTATGAGAAATAAATCACTTCCTACCTTTACGCTGTCGTCCGGAGCCGTTCTTGCGTTGGAAGAACAACCCCGTAGCAAGCTGCGACCCCCATGTGACAATGAATTTGTTATCAATTTAGGTGTTCCTTTGAACCCAGTGTTTCTTAGCCTGGGTTCGATCGAACCCTAGGGGTTCGGTGAGTCGGCCTCAGAGGTTCGGCGGAGCCTCCGCCACGGAGGTAAAGACACATCCGACTTATCGTGTAAATAAAAACTTCTACCTATCAGCGTATTATGGATATCCCCAAACAATGTTACCTCTAATTTTCCATCTGATTTGCAGGTTTTTTGATTGATCGATTGAAACTTTTACTAAGAGATTGCAAAGGCAGAGAATACATTATATGAAACAGTACAGTTTACACAGTACAGTACATATTCCTTACAATTGACCACTAAAAGGTAACAACCGAATAAGTTTTTCAACTTGTTAAAGTCGGTGTCCACGTTAATCAATTCATGGTAATGTGTGTAAGGTGTGTCATTTGTTGTGAGTTCATGCACTGTGTTGGTTTTGTTCTTTGAACAAGGCGATGTTCATGCACGGTTCATTTTGTGCACCATTAAAAAAACATATGACTTTTTCTTGAATTTGAAAAAAAATTTTTTTTTAATTTTTCACTAAAGAAGGGTTCGGTGAATGCGCATATGAAACTGGTGGGGTTCGGTACCTCCAACAAGATTAAGAACCACTGTTTTAACCTGAACCTCAATCAGCACAGAATTTGAACAAAAATGTAAATACAAGTACTGTATTGATGTTTTACTTGTTTTATATCACACAGACTTAAGAGTAAACATTAGATGCATTTAAAGCACATACTTATTGTCAAATTACTTTATTGTTTTAACTAATAGTAGTAGTACTTAATTATGAGTATAGAAAGGAACACCACCAAAGGCTGTTCACAAGGTGCAGACATTTGTTGTGTATGTTTTACACTCGAAAAGTGTCTGTCCGTCTTAAACATTTTTTTTTTCCAACACATTTACACCCGCATATTTAGAGCAATTAGTGAACTGTTGGGAGCGATCTGTCGCACTAATTTTTGTTGGTAAATGAGAGACAATCACAGATTATCGTCACACTTCAACATCTCTAACATGTAAATGCTGCCTCTTTGCAAGGTAAGCATTTGAAATGAAAATGTGTTCCTAATTGTTTTACCTTGGATAAATAAAGGTTAAATACATGTAAACGAGAAAGTAAATGTTTATATACTACATTACCCAGAAGGCTTATCTCTGTGGACAGGAACAGGAAATATGTCTGAGCTATGCGGGAGGACGACAATTGTGTTGTTTGATAAAGTTGATTTGATTAGGAGTTGTTATATTTTTGTGCGTTGTTGTTGTTCCTGTTCCAGTTTATGTGCATTGTTTGAGTGCCGCAAAGAGACACATTTGATTGGTGAAAATGAAGCAGATTGTCCAAAATGGAAAAGTTGCAAGGCCACACAATATTTACAGGGATCGGTTAAATTTCCATGAATTAGCACGATCACGACATCGCAAATTCCTGGAGGGATTGTCAAATACCTCCTATTTATACAATACAATATACTTATGCCTTCAAAGTTATATTTCACTCAACCAAATTAATTTCAAAATGTTATCTAATGTTTATTATGGATTTTATTTAAAATGTTCTCTCTCTGTTGCAACATAAAGGCCATTAAAGTTTTGTACTGGTCATATCTTTGTAAGGGGCAAAACTTCCAAAATTAAAAAAAGGGGTCAATTATTAATTATCCACACTGTATGAGCTACAATATAACCTACAGGTCAAACACCAAACATCTAGTCTTAAGACTTCAAACTGTCATTAGGGAGGAGCACTGAATTTTCTACTTTTAAAAGGTACCAACCGAATTGTGTCGATACAACCGGGTACCGATTCATGTCAACTGAAACGGTACCACATTTCGATACCTTTGTTGCACATGACATTGCGCCCGGTTGCAGACTCTGCATCGGCTTAAGCACTTGTCAGGGAAGCAGGCGTATTTGTCGTGGACTGCCTCTAAGTCATGTTCCTATTTTCCATACCTACTAACCAGGGGGTCAGCAACCCGCGGCTCTAGAGCCACATGCGGCTCTTTAGCGGCGCCCTTGTGGCTCCACAGAGGTTTTGAGAAAATGTATGGAAATGGAAAAAAAATGCGGTGAAAAATGTTTTTTGTTTTATTATGGTTTCTGTAGGAGGACAAACACGACACAAACCTTCCTAATTGTTAGAAAGCCCACTGTTTAATATGTTTGTGCTTCACTGATGAGAGTATATGGTGAGCACTATTTTGTCCTACTAATTGTAACGGCCCTTGAACTCACCGTTGCGTGGACTGTGACTCAACGGTTTGTTTACATATACAACTTTCTCTAACGCTGCCACAGAAAGACGTGTTTTATGCCACTCCTTCTTTGTCTCATTTTGTCCACCAAACGTTTATACTGTGCGTGAATGCACAAAGGTGAGCTTTGTTGAGGTTATTGACTTATTATGGAGTGCTAATCAGGAATATTAGGTCACTGCATGACTGCAAGCTAATCCACGATAACATGCTATTTAGGCTAGCTGTATGTACATATTGCATCATTATGCCTCGTTTGTAGGTATATTTGAGCTAATTTAATTTCCTTTACTTATATCCTCTGTGTATTTAATTTATATTTGCATGTCTCATGACACATTATCTGTATGTAACATTGGCAACATTTCTGATAGTTGTTTGTGCGCCATGCTGTTCCAGGCCACAGCAAACGCTTGCAAAGATTGTAATAAATCCATTAAAAGAAGACGGCCTGCCGTTTCCGTTAACTTGGACACACACATCTATAACTTTGGCCATTCTAAAACAGTCATTTCCAGGAGTTATCTCACCCTCTGAGAACTTTTACTAATGTTTTCCAATGTTGTAAAAATGTGTAGAATAAATATTACAATACATTTTGATAGTAGGCTAATATAGTTAATTAGCCACTTACATCATGTGTTGCCATCATTATAACACTTAAACAAGTCTTTTAATTTTTTGAGGCTCCAGACCAATTACTTTTTTTGTATTTGTGGTCCAATATGGCTCTTTCAACATTTTGGGTTGCCGACCCCTGTAGCCCTAACCCAGCTCTACTGAACCCAGTCCTATTCCAGACTAGAGCTGTCCTATCTAGTCTCTAATACAATAATATTTTTTCTAAATTAGCATTAGAAAAAAAACTGTCTGGATTGTTAAATATAGCAGTGTGAAAAGGTTGGTTTTGCATCAACAGCCTTTTTATTGCATTTCAGTCATTTTTCCTTAGTACACAACATAGTCATATATCAAAGTTCTTGTGTTTTGATCCAGGATGGTTCCACGGAGAGCATATATGAAGCAACCCAGCGTCCATCACTGAAGGAAGTGTTACCCAAGTGCCAGTGTAGTCCTCTTCTCAGGCGTCGACCTCAGTGGACGGGCTCAGATCCAAACATAAGTTGTGTAGGTTCATGTATAATCAGTTATTACAGCATTCAACACGACAATTTCCCATTCTAACCATTAACACCAGACGTGAGTACACTCACACCATTTCAGCGAGCATTTGATTATCAAGCAATAATACTGCAGCGTTGCTGGGAGTGCTTCCAGTTTCCCAGCATGCTTTGCTGCAATTGTTTGGTAAATAGTTGCTAGAATTACGTGTTAAGGGTTAACGTAGTAGTTGTTCGTTATCCCTTATAGTAGTAGTAGTTTCTCTAAGTGCCATAATACCTGTAGTTTTTGTGTTGGCATCATGACTGGAGTTATTGTGCCCTGTTATTCACTGCGAAATGAATCACAAGTAAGAAATCTTCTATCAGTGCTTGCCGGATACTGTTAATAATAAAGTATGGCTGTCTCCGACAAAGGGTTTACAGTCTAATTTCACTCGTGTTATGCATTATATGTTTTTCGGGCTTGGATCAAACATGCATGCCGCTGAACGTGTTTTTATGTGGACAGACCTTTTTTTTAACTCCATTTGTGTGGATGGACTTTTTTAATTACTGGTCTGAAGGAAATGTGCATTTTGAAAAACATTCAAATTTGTGTTGCTGGAGTTAGTTTGGAATTCTTATTTACTGAAAATTTCCACGTGAGCCAGATGCACTGTGATTTTCAAGTGGTCCTCATGGAGCGGGAGTTTGACACCTGTGATCTAGACTCGAGCAGTGGTTCCAAAACGCTTTTTTGCTGCCCAACCCTTTGGCACATAAAAAATGGCTTCCACCCCAACCCCCCAGCTGAGTGTGTATACAAAAATAATAATCGATTGCAGTCAAATATATGTATTTTTAGAATGTAACTGATATTTTCAAAAACAGAAGGAAAATGGCAGCATCTATGCATGAAGGTTAAACTTAAACAAAAATCACTGATTACCAACATATTTGAGTCGGTCTTAAGGTTTAAAAAGTAATACACATTTAAAGGAAACACTTTATCACTTTGTTAGTTATTGGTATTAATATCATTTCAGCCTTTTCTTTGTGTACCTTTTTCTTTTGTCTGTTTTGATTTTCTCTTTGTAGTCAGTCCCCACCAAACTGTTTGGGCCCCCTCCCGTCATTGGCCGTACCCCCCACGAGGGCTTACGACCCACTTTGGGAACCACTGATCGAGAGGAAGTAAACATGGTAACAAGGTTGAACCTGCGGAGGGACCATTGCCGTTGCCAGAGGGGAGCAATGAGGGAGACTTAGCAAGCTGGTAAAGCAACACCCCAGCGGCTAACGGGGGGTCTGATTTCCGGTGAGTCCCACCGGGGACGATGGCAGGCTTTGGACCGCCCGAGGCACGTGGTGACATGGCGTGCTAAATTACCGACGGGGGGGACGTGTCCTGACCCCGCTTCCCAAATCTCTGAACAGCCTTCCAACACACCTCGGGTTCTCCCCATGGTATGTTCGAGAGGGCGCTAGAGACAGGAGTGTCTCCTGATTCTCAATCAGGCTTCTTTTATGCCCAACGACGCCAGATGGATGGCGCTTGGCATAAGAAGCCTGGGACAGGTGTGCCATCCATTTGACGTTGCTGTGGTTGTGTAACAGAGGCCAGCCAGTGTGGGTGGACCATGTGTATGTTGGTAAACCTCACTCCCTGACAACATTAAGAGCAGTGCTGGTTCCCGGGTTGTATGTTCGGGCTTTAAGCTCGATAGCTAGCATGCTGGGCGACCAAGGTCCGAGTCACGGCCGAACAATAAGCAGAGACTGAACCAGGCAGGTTACACAGGTGCCGTGACCCGAATGAGAGTGAGGTATTGGGGGTTGAGTGTAACGAAGGCCAGCCAGTGTGGGTGGGCCATGTGTGTTTGGTAGACCTCAGACACTGGCAATCGTAAGAGCAAGCTGGTTACTGGGTTGATAGCTCGGGGATTTTAGCTTGGAAGCTAGCACTCTTGTCTCTCATTGTCAAACAACTCAGGTTTGAGTCCCGGGTGGAATAGAAAGCAGGGACTGAACCAGGCGGGTCACACTTTGCTGCAAGTACATGCTAGTGTTTTGTCGCATACCATCCGTCAGTGTTCTCGCTTGCCTTACTTTGTCTTACTGTTTTTCACCCTTGGTCCACTGGTGCTCCCTTGATTGTTCCTAATAAAAGGAGGGTTTACCCGCATACCGCCTGCCTTCTCTGTTTCTTGGGGCCATGTGACAAGAAGTCCCAAAATGCTGGCTGAAATGTGAGAGGTGTACTCACTTTTTGCACCATATCATGTTCATTTCATGTAATTTTCTTAAATGCAGTGATGTTTTTCCATCGTTTTATAATGTTTCTTTCCTGTTTTTGTCTAACATTCGCCCTATGTGTCTTTGATTTCACAAGGTGCAACGCCCAAATAATGCCAGGTTAAAAAGAAACAATAGAAGGTACATACAATATCGCCACACAAATTGTCAAGTAAAGCTAAGAATACAGATGTGTATGTAATATTATGATGTATTTTCCACATAGTTCTTGTATCCCAACTTCAGCGTTGGACATTGACTCATCAGGTTGGTGTGAAAAGATCGTAATTGGTTGAATATTTTTAAATCAATCCAAGTCCAACATTTGGATTTGTCCTCTCAATCAAATGTTACATTTTTTAACTTTTTGTGAAAAGTTTGATGTGAAAACATTTTTGTAGGAACCGATTCTTCATGCGGGACAGCATCTGGTGTCAGGAGAGGCGGACATGACCAGGAGACAGAGCAGAAGACAGGTAAACAACACGATTAACTGCACAAGCCTTGATTTACAGAACTAAAACAAATAAAACACCACAAATAATACAGTCAGAATGCTAAATATATTCAATATATACAGTAAATGTATGCAATACATATTTCCACAGCTTCCAGCCAAAGAAACACTTTGACAAGCGAAGTTCAAGTCAACGAGTTGAACTCTGGAAGGACAAAAACTAGTCCTCCGACTCAGGTAAACCTTGATGCTTTCTGTCCTCATCAGGTTGAACTCTTAGAAAGGATATTTGATAAAGAATACATTGTTTTTAACGTTTCGGTGCTCGTATTTGGTAATACAATGTTGAAAATATATTTCAAGAAGACAATTGAACATGAGATCGTTCTACAGGTCAAGAACCACTAAATGAACATTTAGGAACCTCACACTGTAAAAAGAACAGTTCTATATTCTGCTGAATCAGCGTAAAACTTACTGCAATACAGCACCTGCCCTTGCAGCTAAAGCACGAGCTGACACCACTATGCTGCTTAGCAATCACCGTATTTCCATAGAAACAGATCCTTTAACAAGGTGTCAACAATACCATCGTCATCCTTAATGATAGTCGCGACGTCGAACCGAGGGCCTGATTTACGATGATCCAAATACCACGCAGTAAACAGCGTGTGCAATATATGAAACAGCGTGTACTATCACTGGGCTTACAATTGCGTGTACAATTGTAAAGCGATGAAGACCGCCTTATTTAAATGAGGATTTGGCACGTAGCCGTGTATTATACTGGCCATCACCACAGAGACACTTACTGCACATTCATGTTATCATGTGCTTTACCTGTGGCGTTTTGATAGGTTTTCAAACAAGCAGGAGACATCTACCACTTTTTATGGGCATTTTAGAAGCAGTCGTGCAGTGCATCTACAATGAAACCAACGAAGGTGCGTTCATTGGAGAAAAGGCTAAAAAGTTATTTTTGCATTTCATATAATAAATATTTTAATAACATATTTCATGTGAAAAAAACACACTAATGGATACCAAAAAAAAGGTATTTGTTTTAATCTGCCCCTTAAGTCTTCTAGCAGCTAAAGTTTTTCAGGGCCAAACAATACTGCCTGAGACAGCCAGGTTGAGGAGGGTATATATATATAAACGTTTGGTAATGAGTCACAGGTGAGTGTGGAATGGCGGAGTCTGATTGGCTGTGAGGCAATGAGCAGATGAGTAGACAGCTGAGTGTAGTTAATAGACTGGGGATGAGGATCTCTGGCGTGAGGCAGTGGGCGTTGTCCTGACAATTGTACACCTTTTGAAAATGAAAAATATATATCGACAGCAGGGGTAGGGAACCCATGGCTCTAGAGCCAGATGTGGCTCTTTTGATGACTGCATCTGGCTCTCAGATAAATCCTAGCTGATATTGCTTAACACGATAAGTAATGAATAATTCCGCTGGTAATCACAGTGTTAAAAATAACCACGTATCAACCAGACTACAAAGCCATCAGCAAAACCATACGGCACCAGAAGTCGCATTAATGGTAAGAAGTATTTTATTTATTATTGGTTACCTTCAGAATAACTGTTATTAAAAAGAAAAAGAGACTTATTATACCGTATTTTTCGGAGTATAAGTCGCTCCGGAGTATAAGTCGCACCGGCCGAAAATGCATAATAAAGAATGAAAAAATTATGTATAAGTCGCACTGGAGTATAAGTCGCATTTTTTGAGGAAATGTATTTGATAAAAGCCAAAACCAAGAATAGACATTTGAAAGGCAATTTAAAATAAATAAAGAATAGTGAACAACAGGCTGAATAAGTGTACGTTATATGACGCATAAATAACCAACTGAGAACGTGCCTGGTATGTTAACGTAACATATTATGGTAAGAGTCATTCAAATAACTATAACATATAGAACATGCTATACGTTTACCAAACAATCTGTCACTCCCGATCGCTAAATCCGATGAAATCTTATACGTCTAGTCTCTTACGTGAATAAGATAAATAATATTATTTGATATTTTACGGTAATGTGTTAATAATTTCACACATAAGTCGCTCCGGAGTATAAGTCGCACCCCCGGCCAAACTATGAAAAAAACTGCGACTTATAGTCCGAAAAATACGGTACTCTAAAAATGTTGGTCTTACTTAAAAATGCACGCAATTAGTTGTATTCAGAGTTAAAGAATATTATATGGCTCTCACAGAAATATATTTTAAAATATTTGGCTTTCATGGCTCTCTCAGCCAAAAAGGTTCCTGACCCCTGATCTACAGTATCTATGATTAATCATGATTAGTTGTGAGTTACCTACAGACAAATTTGATTAATCATTCGACATCTCTACTATTAAGCAACATTATCCTAATTTTATTGATTAATGACAATTATTAACTTAAAAAAAGACTACAACATTTTAACACAATTACATTTTATTGTCAGAATGTCTTACAGGAACATGTTTTTAATTGTTTTACCTGAATGTACTTCATTTATACGCTCAAAACTTAATTACAGTATTGTAGAAGTGCACATTTTGAACTGTTCTGTTCTGTAATAGGTTTTGTTATTATCAGCGGTTAGGCAAAGGAGCATTTGAAGTCAAAATAAATTACGTCATTAACTTGCGTTTCCATATAAATAATGGGGTATTTTTTTGTGATTGATCACATGCGCTAAAGCGTTAACTTAATTTATGGGCGCGTGTTTGTGACCAAGAAAAATTGTAACAATAATAAAATATACAGATGGGTATTTTTCATGTATGAACCACTACGGTACTTTTGTGTGTGTTCATGTGGTAATAAATGTTAATTTGTATAATAATGGAAACAAAAAATGTAACAGTAAGCTGATGGTAATAACTTTGCTGTCAAGTTGTTATTTGAATAGGTAATATTCAGTGTATATAAAGATAGTACTTTATATACACTATATTGCCAAAAGTATTTGGCCACCCATCAAAATGATGAGAATCAGGTGTCCTAATCACTTGGCCCGGTGTATAAAATCAAGCACTTAGGCACGGAGACTGTTTCTACAAACATTTGTGAAAAAATGGGCCACTTTCAGTGATTTCCAGCATGGAACTGTCACAGAATGCCACCTGTGCAACAAATCCAGTCGTGAAATTTCCTCGCTCTTAAATATTCCAAAGTCAACTTTATTATAAGAAAAGTGGAGAGTTTAGGAACAACAGCAACTCAGCCCCCAAGTGGTAGGCCACGTAAACTGACAGAGAGGGGTCGGCGAATGCTGAAGCGCATAGTGCAAAGACTTTCTGCACAGTTAGTTGCTATGGGGCTCCAAACTTCATGTGACCTTCCAATTAGCCCACGTACAGTACGCAGAAAGCTTCATGGAATGGATTTCCATGGCCGAGCAGCTGAATCTAAGCCATACATCACCAAGTCCAATGCAAAGCGTCGGATGCAGTGGTGTAAAGCAAGTCCCCACTGGACTCTAGAGTGATGAATCACACTTTTCCATCTGGCAATCTGATGGACGAGTCTTGGTTTGGAGGTTGCTAGGCGAACGCTACATTTCGGACTGCATTGTGCCGAGTGTGAAATTTGGTGGAGGAGGAATTATGGTGTGGGGTTGGTTTTTCAAGAGTTGGACTTGGCCCCTTAGTTCCAGTGAAAGTAACTTAGAATGCTCCAGGATACCAAAACTTTTTGGACAATTCCATGGGATGGCACTTCAAGTTCATATGTGAGTAAAGGCAGGTGGCCAAATACTTTTGGTGATATAGTGTATCTTAATTTGTAAGTATGTATTCATTTGAGTTTGTCCTAGGTGTGTTGCTGTAGTTAGAGAATAGTCGTTGCCATTAGGTTGAATGTGCTCGCCTTGTCTTTTGTCGAATCCTACAATGTGTTCATAATGTAAGTATGGTGTTATGATCCGCTGCCCGGATCATATTTTTTGTTTACGTTTTCAAGATACTTGTGTTTTTTGGTTAGTTTTGGACTCCTTGAGTACCTGTTTTGTACACCTGAGTTTGTTGCCATGGCTGCTTATTATTTTCACCTGCCGCGTTTGTTCCCGACACGCACCTGTTTGTCATCACTGACATTATTATTTAAGTCTGTCCTCCCTGTCATTCGTTCTGGTTTCGTAGTTTGTTTTCATGCAACAGTTGACGACTTTTGTTCTGGCTCTGTACCTGTTAGCTTCCACGCTAAACTCCTTTTTTACCTTCTAGCTCCCATGCTAGCTAGCTCTTTTAGTTTTTGCCTTATGTGCTATGAGCACCCTTTTCTTTGTTCCAGTATAATTTATTCCGGTAAATAAATCATTTCTTTTACCTTCACGCTGTGTCCGAAGTCCGTTGCATCCTGGGAGAACGAAACCCCGCATCACCATGCGCCCCGGCCGGTCGTCACAGTACGAAACCAGCAAAAAGTTCTCTCGCATCTTGCTTGACGGAGGTGGATGAAGAAGGTGCGTGGATGGTCCTCCGAGCGATGGAGGCAGAGACGCTCCGCTGCAATCCAGATGAGGAGATGATATGGGGACCTGGAGGTGTTCTGGTCCCGATCGACTCCATCTGGCCCGGGGAGGTCCGCTCTCAGCCCGCTCGCACGCGTCAGCGAAGGCGGAAGTCGCACAAAACGGCTTCAGCTCGCGACAGAGACGCGCCACCCCCGCAATTCTTCCCTCCGGAACACAGCCAAGCAGCCCAGGATTCCCCTCCGCCGATGTTTGGTAATCCCATCACTCACTTTGCCAAACAGTTCACTGATTGGGCTGTCAGTCAGCTGGAGACCCGCGCGGATGACGTCATCCCGTCCACTGCTGATGACGTCATAGACGAAGACATTTTTTTAAATTCAGTCAACTCTTTCTGTCAGCCGCCTCCAAATGACTTTAATTCAACAATTAAATATTATCAGGATATTTTTGTTAATTATAAGTCTAGTCATTCTGGTTTTCAAGCCCCACCCCCTATGGCTCAAGCTCCGCCCACTCCTCTATTTTCTCCCTCCTGGTCGTCCCTACAGTCCACTATTGAAGAGCAAAATAGACAATTTGGACAATCAAAAGGGGAGGAGCCTACCCACCTCCTCACCTCCTCCCTCCCACCCCTAAAGACTTTTCCAGACTGCACAAGACGCGTCTGGGATCCGCTTCTTGAGGGGGGGGCTAGTACTGGGTGCTTTGCTAGTGGGCGGGCACAGCTGCGCCCAGCCAAGCCCAAAACTCCATGCCGGCCTCCGCCACCAGACATTCGGCATGCTAAGCCGCAACCCCCGGCCAGGCGACCTCCGCCAAAGTCACGCCCAGCACCTGCTCCAAGTCTGGTTCCCACACCAGCACCGACTCCAAGTCTGGTTTCCGCACAGCACCTGTTTCCACGACAACGACAGCCCGGACGCCTGCCACTCTGACACCACCATCAACCCTGGTGGTCCTGCAAACACCATCCTCTCCACCTCCTGCTCCATCGCTGCAAAGCACACGAGACCCTGCAGAGACCGACCAAGTAAAAAGGGCATTGCACCAACAGGCCAAACAACTTGGACAACAGGAGGAACAGTTTGGCGTTCTTGGGGCTTGCGTCAATGCCATGGCGGAACGCCAAGACGCCCGCCTTGATGTTTTGGAGAGACAGCTGGGCAGTATTCTCACCGCGCTGCAGGTGATGATTCCCCCTACGGCCAACCCAGCAGCCCAGCTGAGACATCCACCACTCGCAGATACTCCGTTGATTCGTCCTTGGCTCCGCCCACGCCGCCGCCACCTGACTCGTCCCCGGTGGATTCAGGGGCATGTGACCTGGCGACCCTCCGCCAAATCTTCCCTCCACCCTCCCTGGACTCTTGAACTTTGTTATAGTTGGGGGGGTTTTAGTTTTTCAAGGGGACATCTGGAATCTGTCCCTTAAGGGGGGGTACTGTTATGATCCGCTGCCCGGATCATATTTTTTGTTTACGTTTTCAAGATACTTGTGTTTTTTGGTTAGTTTTGGACTCCTTGAGTACCTGTTTTGTACACCTGAGTTTGTTGCCATGGCTGCTTATTATTTTCACCTGCCGCGTTTGTTCCCGACACGCACCTGTTTGTCATCACTGACATTATTATTTAAGTCTGTCCTCCCTGTCATTCGTTCTGGTTTCGTAGTTTGTTTTCATGCAACAGTTGACGACTTTTGTTCTGGCTCTGTACCTGTTAGCTTCCACGCTAAACTCCTTTTTTACCTTCTAGCTCCCATGCTAGCTAGCTCTTTTAGTTTTTGCCTTATGTGCTATGAGCACCCTTTTCTTTGTTCCAGTATAATTTATTCCGGTAAATAAATCATTTCTTTTACCTTCACGCTGTGTCCGAAGTCCGTTGCATCCTGGGAGAACGAAACCCCGCATCACCATGCGCCCCGGTCGTCACATATGGTACTCATTACAAACCAGCTGTTTGTTTATAACGTCCATCTTAGCTGTGGTTTTCATTACCAAATTTGGAGGTGTTGAAATCATCAAGTAAAATCCCTAATGCTAATTAGTAACATGTATATGGCATATCCAATGTAAGTTAGCATCGAGCTAGCAACCTTTTAAAAGTGGAGCCTTAGTTTTGAGCGTTTTCTATCAGGCATGCTTGCTGTGTTGTCATGGAAACATTACTTAGAGGCAGTCTACAACGAACACACCTGTCTACACTATCTGAATTTACATGAACCGGTACATGTTCAGTTCAGTTCAGTTGTAGTTTATTTCAAACATGTAGTACAGACTGAATTATGTCGGGTACAAGGTCCAAACTTTTTCCATTGTATGCCAGCATCTAAAAGTCACATTTTGTTAAGGTCCATCTCTTAAGAGACACACTTAGTTCCTTTAGTCTTGTGTAATCCTGTGGTCACATGACCCGTGTGTGCCAAGTACGCACATGACAGGCATACGTTGATGTCGGTGCACATGTAGGTGCATGTGTCTGTGCACGTGAGCAGCCATGACAGCAGTTTTTCGGTCGTGGCCCATCTGCTGTGAGAAAATATTGGAAAAGTGCAACAAAAAATACCAATTTGGACCTTTTCTGACTTTTTTTTTTGTTTTAACATAATTGCAATTAGACAAGGTAATGGCAACACGCGAGTAAATGTGAGAAAGGTCAACTCTGAGCGAGATCCAAGAAACTTTAATCTTCTAATCTAATCTCCTTTATAAAGCCTGACTCTGCACTATTTCACACAGTCAATGAAAACTTCACAATACATTACTCACTAAAATGATGTTGAAGAGGAGTATTGTTATAACAGACAGCTACAGTGTTCCCTTTAATAGCTACTAGGCCACGGGTCAGCAACCCGCGGCTCTTTATGCTGCCCTAGTGGCTCCCTAGACCTCTTTCAGAGATGTGTAAGAATAGAAAAAGATGGAGAAAAATATTGTTTTTGTTTTAGTATGGTTTCTGTAGAAAGAACACACATGACACAAACCTTCCTACTTGTTAGGAATCCCACTGTTTGTATTAAACATGCTTCAATGATGAGAGTATTTGGCAAGCACCGTTTTGTCCTACTAATTTCAGCGATCCTTGAACTCATCGTAGTTTGTTTACATGTACAACTTTCTCCGATGCTGCCTCAGAAAGACGTGTTTTATTCCACTCCTTCTTTGTCTCATTTTGTCAACCAATCGTGTTATGCTGTGCGTGAATGCACAAAGGTGAGCTTTGTTGATGCTATTGACTTGTTGGAGTGCTTATCAGGCAAGCTAATTGATGCTAACATGCTATTTAGGCTAGCTGTATGTCCATATTGCATCATTATGCCTCGTTTGTAGGTATATTTGAGCTCATGTAAATTCCTATACTTATGTCCTCTACGTATTTAATTTATATTTGCATATCTCATGACACATTATCTGTGTGTAATATTGGCTGCATTTTTGTTTGTGTGCCATGTTGTTCCAGACCACAGCAAACATTACCCAGCTTGCAAAGATTGTAATAAATCCATTAGAAGACAGCCTGCCGTTTCCTTAAACTTGGACACACACACATCTAAAATTTTGACCATACTGAGCCAGTAATTTCCAGAAGTTATCTCATCCTGTGAGAAGCCTCCATTTTACTAATGGTTTCCAATGTTGCAAAAATGTGTAGAATAAAAATGTAAATACAACATTACTGTCAACGAGGATTTGCGTCAGCCTTTGATAGTAGGCTAATATAGCTAATATAGACACTTACATAATGTGTTGCCTTCATTATAACACTTATATAAGGCTTTTAAGTTTTTGCGGCTCCAGACAGATGTTTTATTTTTTTATCCAATATGGCTCTTTCAACATTATGGGTTGCCGACCCCTATACTAGGCCAATAGACGTGCGATTGTTCACAAAAAAAAAAATCCATTAATCATGGATGAACAGAGATTAATCACACAGTTTTTTGACCGGACATGCTTTTTTAACTTAACATGTAACATAGTAAAAAGAGCGTTTCTTCTTCACAAATATACTCAAGTAAAAGTAAACAGGATATTGCTTTAAAACTACTATGACAAGCACCATTTATCCAAAAAGTTGCATAAGTAAATGTAACATAGTAAATGTAGCGTGTTACTACCCAATTCTGACTGTATCTACGCTGAAATTAATACAATTGGAGGGGGTAAAGCCTCAGCCTTAAAAATACTTTCTCTTAAAAAAAAAAGTACAGTAAAATGTATTTTTTTGAAAGTACCAAATAGCATCTCATTCAATGATTATTTAACTCAATCGTTCCTTAACTGTATTCAAATGTTGCTATTACAGGGTGGTCAAAGTGCAGACGACAAAGAAGAACAGATGCCTTCAACAGCAGGAAGACTAAACTTCTTGCACACTTTGCTGCAAGCCAAAAAGGGACATCAGAATGTTTCCGGAAAAGGAAAGAACCGGATTGATAGGAGTGAGTATTTTGAGTAGTATAGGTTTGTTTTTTTACTTTCACACGGTGCGGCTTGAAGGGTTGGTTCCTTATACACTGACATGTTTTCAGCTTTGATGGTACAAGCGGTATAGCTCGGTTGGTAGAGCGGCCGTGCCAGCAACTTGAGGGTTCCAGGTTCGATCCCCGCTTCCGCCATCCTAGTCACTGTCGTTGTGTCCTTGGGCAAGACACTTTACCCACCTACTCCCAGTACCACCCACACTGGCTTAAATGTAACTTAGATATTGGGTTTCACTATGTAAAAGTGCTTTGAATCACTAGAGAAAAGCGCTATATAAATATAATTCACTTCAATTTACTAATTCACTTTACGTTGCCATGGTTACACAGTAATTACCAAATACAAAGAGGACCCTTCTCCACATCGAGAACTATCCAGTGATATAACACATGTTGGGTTTTTTTTTTAACACATATGTACTATTGTGGCATAAACTGACATATTAATGAAAACAATAAGTATAAGGAATAATGGAAAATCCCCATAAATGTCATCAAATAATGGGACCGATACAGTTAGCAGGATAGCACAATCTTTTTAACAGAGTATTCACTAATTAACATTTCCACTGGCAAAGGAGGTACTATCAGGTTCTATTTACAGTTAGGTTCCAAAAGAGCCAAACCCATACCGTATTATTGATGTACTGTAACAAACTTAGATATGTAAAAAATATAAAAACATCATTTGCTTAAAGAAGACGTATTAAGATGTTTCTCTACATGTAAAACACTTTCTTGTGGTCTACATAACATGTAGCTAAAAATGGTTATTTGGTAACAATTTGACATAGATTACGTTTTACAGACCTATCTTCAAGCCAGGTTTTTTACTCCCTTTCATAATTAAGGCGTTTTGAGAGGCAGAGATGTTAGATGCACATGAACCCCTGCTCACCACGGCTGCGGGGGGCGACGTGCTAGAAACTTGAGGGTTACAGGTTCAATTCCAGTTTCCGCCATCCTAGTCATGGCTGTTGTGTGTGATGTACAAACCCCAAAACCAGTGAATTTGGCACGTTGTGTAAATGGTAAATAAAAACAGAATACAATGATTTGCAAATCCTTTTCAACCTATATTCAATTGAATAGACTGCAAAGACAAGATATTTAATGTTCGAGTTGAAAAACTTTTTTTTTTTTTTTTGCAAATAATCATTGACTTAGAATTTAATGGCAGAAACACATTGCAAAAAAGTTGACACAGGCATTTTTACGACAGTGTTACATGGCCTTTCCTCTTAACAACACTCAGTAAACGTTTGGGAACTGAGGAGACCAATTTTTGATGCTTTTCAGGTGGAATTCTTTCCCATTCTTGCTTGATGTACAGCTTAAGTTGTTCAACAGTCCGGGGGTCTCCGGTTTGGTATTTTAGGCTTCATAATGCGCCACACATTTTCAATAGGAGACATGTCTGGAATACAGGCAGGCCAGTCTAGTACCCGCACTCTTTTACTATGAAGCCATGTTGATGTAACACGTGGCTTGGCATTGTCTTGCTGAAATAAGCAGGGGCGTCCATGGTAACGTTACTTGGATGGCAACATATGTTGCTCCAAAACCTGTATGTACCTTTCAGCATTAATGGCGCTTTCACAGATGTGTAAGTTACCCATGTCTTGGGCACTAATACACCCCCATACCATCACAGATGCTGGCTTTTCAACTTTGCGCCTATAACAATCCGGATGATTATTTTCCTCTTTGGTCCGGAGGACACTACGTCCACAGTTTCCAAAAACAATTTGAAATGTGGACTCGTCAGACCACAGAACACTTTTCCACTTTGTATCAGTCCATCTTAGATGAGCTCAGGCCCAGCCAAGCCGACGGCGTTTCTGGGTGTTGTTGAAAAACGGTTTTCTCCTTGCATAGTAGAGTTTTAACTTGCACTTACAGATGTAGTGACCAACTGTAGTTACTGACTGTGGGTTTCTGAAGTGTTCCTGAGCCCATGTGATGATATCCTTTACACACTGATGTCGCTTGTTGATGCAGTACCGCCTGAGGGATCGAAGGTCACGGGCTTAGCTGCTTACGTGCAGTGATTTCTCCAGATTCTCTGAACCCTTTGATGATATTACGGACCGTAGATGGTGAAATCCCTAAATTCCTTGCAATAGCTGGTTGAGAAAGGTTTTCTTAAACTGTTCAACAATTTGCTCACGCATTTGTCGACAAAGTGGTGACCCTCACCCCATCCTTGTTTGTGAATGACTGAATGGAATCTACTTTTATACCCAATCATGGCACCCACCTGTTCCCAATTTGCCTGTTCACTTGCGGGATGTTCCAAATAAGTGTTTGATGAGCATTCCTCAACTTTATCAGTATTTATTGCCACCTTTCCCAACTTCTTTGTCACGTGTTGCTGGCATCAAATTCTAAAGTTAATGATTATTTGCAAATAAAATATTTTTTATCAGTTTGAACATCAAAAATTTTGTTTTTGTAGCATATTCAACTGAATATGGATTGAAAATGATTTGCATATCATTGTATTCCGTTTATATATACATCTAACACAATTTCCCAACTCATATGGAAACAGGGTTTTTAATATATATAAATGTATGTTTAACATCACTCTTACATTTCTTTTTGAATACTGTTGTTGGCGATAGTAGGAGTTCTTCTCTTTGAATTCAATAGTTTTTCCGCTTCCTTATCAACGTGCTGGCACTAACAACTTTCTTTGGCCCCCGGTGGTTTATTTTCAGAGACTGTCTGAAAGTTTATTACTCAACAATGACAGTTCCGCAGTGCACCTGAACGCCCCATTGCATGAACAATGCTTGATTGATCCTGCTAGGACATAAGGAAAATACACAGAGTCATTTGTTATTCTGTTTGCGCTCTATGAGCAAATAAACCACACACAGATGATCTAAGGATTTTAAAAGAACACATTTTAAATACTCACAGAGACAAATCTTTGCACAGTACTATTCTCAATATGATGGTGGTTGTTCAAATGTTCTCATTGCCAGGTCATGTGACGGATGCGTTAAGTGCCAGCAAGCCAGTGTTGACCTGTGTCGGCCTTGGCAGGCGAGCAGAGAAGACCTCCCGTGAAAGCGATCAGCAGATGCAGCAACAAGAAGTCAAAAGTCTCCATGAAGACGTAAAGAAGGACGACATTTGGAGCCCTACTAACTGTTCTCAGCCTTGGCCGCCGCTCTACCACGCTTGCCACCAACCTGGTTGTGACTTGTGGGTCTGTGATGGCAACTTGTTGCTTCCTCGGGCGACAGAATGGGATCGTTTTGAGAGCTTGATTCAGGAACTGGACAGAAAGGAATCTCATCATCTTTCTCCCGAAGTGAGCGACCGAACCACAAAAGACAAAGTAGGATTTTTTTTTTTTGACATCGTCCTAATTAACTATACCAAATGTAAGAACTGTATGACTGCTTCATTCAGTAAACAAAGAGACTAAATACTCATCGGTCCCTCCAGGATTTTGCAGGGTTTTTTTTGTTAAAACACCTAAATTTGAGGCAGACTTTTCAGAAAACTTGCAGCGTTTCCAACCTTTTTTAATTTTTTTGAATATTTATTCAACTTGTGAACAACCCATGAAACACTTGTCAGTGTTTTAAGTGTTCCTTGCAACCTTAGGCCCTTAAAGCACAGGATAAAGCACAAGATTTCAAGACAAATCGTGAAACAAGTAATGTAATTATGGTTTACTCGTTTTATACCACACAGACCTAAAAGTAGAAACTAAATGTATGGCAGTAAAAGCATATACTCATTGTCAAATTTACCGTACTGTTTTAATTAACTCTAACTAATAATAGTATAGTATAATGATATAATCATAATTATGGAAAGAAATTACCAAAAGCTTCCTTATTCCTTATTCACACACCTACTCAGTGGTCTAGTGGCTAGAGTGTCCGCCCTGAGATCGGTAGGTTGTGAGTTCAAACCCCGGCCGAGTCATACCAAAGACTATAAAAAAGGGGCCCATTCCCTCCCTGCTTGGCACTCAGCATCAAGGGTTGGAATTGGGGGTTAAATCACCAAAAATGATTCCTGGGCGCGGCCACCGCTGCTGCTCACTGCTCCCCTCACCCCCCAGGGTGTGATCAAGGGTGATGGGTCAAATCCAGAGAATAATTTCGCCACACCTAGTGTGTGTGTGTGACAATCATTGGTACTTTAACTTTTTAACTTTTATTGCCCGCTCACTGCAGACATTCTCCGTGTATGTTTTTATGCTTAAAAAGGGTTTGTCCGTCTTAATATTTTATTTATGTTCCATTACCCCCGGACATTCAGAGCATTTGTGAACTGTTGAAAGTGATCTATAGTGCACATTTTTGGTATTTTTTTGCATTTTTGCTAGGTTAGCATTGCAAATGAAAATATGTGCTTGATTGCCTTACTCTGGATAAATAAATGTTCAATGAATGTATAAATACATGTGCACTAGGAAGTAAAATTGTTTATAGACTACATTACCCAGCAGGCTTAGCGCTGTAGACAGTAACATGAAGTAGGTCTAAGTGTGGGAAACAAACAATTGTGTTGTTTGATCAACAAAACGTTGGTATATTGTCTGCTTCGTCTAAGTTTTGATCGACCTGCTCAGAGACAAATTGTCAACAATGACGCCGATTGTCAACATATAGCACGTTGTGGGCATTGAACAACGTCAGGTTGGCGTGGCTCAGATGGTAGAGCTCCGATACCAGCAACTTGAGTTTTCCAGGTTTGATTCAAGGTTCCGCCGTCCGTTGTGTCCTTGGGCAAGTCACTTCGGCATACTTGCCAACCCTCCCGGATTTTCCGGGAGACTCCCGAAATTCAGCGCCTCTCCCGAAAACCTCCCTGGACAAATTTTCTCCCGAAAATCTCCCGAAATTCAGGCGGACTCAGGTCCTCCACAATATAAAAAAGCTTACCTGCCCAATCACATTATAACTATAGAATGATGGAGGGCGAGTTCTTGGTTTCTTATGTGGGTTTATTGTTAGGCAGTTTCATTAACGTCCTCCCAGCGCGGCAACAACACACAACAACAGCAGTCACTTTTTTGTATACCGTAAAGCAGTTCGTCTGCCGTAAACAGCAATGTTGTGACACTCTTAAACAGGACAATACTGCCATCTAGTGCATTTGATGAAAGCACTTTTGTGCGTGCCACACATCAATGCATAATCAGAGAGGATGTTCAGCATGGTTCAACAAATAGTGACAGAGAATAGAACAAGGATGGACAATTCAACCCTTAACTCAACAATGAGTAGATGAGTGTTATGTGTGTGTGTATATATGTAAATAAATGAACACTGAAATTCAAGTATTTATTATATATATATATATATATATATATATATATATATATATATATATATATATATATATATATATATATATAATAAAATATATATATATATATATAATAAAATATATATATATATATATATATATATATATATATATATATATATATATATATATATATATATATATATATATATATATATATATATATATATAGCTAGAATTCACTGAACGTCAAGTATTTCTTATATATATATATATGAAATACTTGACTTGGTGAATTTTAGCTGTAAATATATTCCTCCCCTTTTAGCCACGCCCCCAACCACGCCCCCGTCCCACCCCGACCACGCCCACCCCCACCTCCCGAAATCGGAGGTCTCAAGGTTGGCAAGTATGCACTTCGGCCACCTTGCTACCATGCAGTATCGCTCACACTTGTGCATGATCGTGTATGAATATTTAGCGGCTGTGCAGCTGCGGCTACAAATGTAGCTTGCCACCATCAATGTGTGAAAGTGCAATGAATGAATGATGGGTTCTCAGCTCTCTGTGAAGCGCTTTGGGTGTATAGAAAAGTGCCACATAAATGAAATCCATTATTACAATTAACAAAGGCCGCACATAATTCATGGGGATTGGTTGAAATCGCAAATTCCTGGAAGGACTGACAAATAATAACACATAAAACATCCATCCGTCAGAAAACATTCCTTTTAATCTCCCTGTTTCGCAACAGTGTAGCAGATTTGGAGCTTCAAGCACCTCCATGGAGATGTTGCCGTCCATGAAGCTCGAACATAAAACAGGTTCTTTGGTGAGATAACCTCTGGGAATGGAGATGTACTGTACATCTTCATGTTGTCCTCTGATTGTGTGTTTTGTGTTCATAGCTGGAACAGAATGGTCAAGCGCCAAAACCGAGGCAGAAGGAGGACTTACCTGACGCCGACATAACGCCGACTGAGAGCACAGCAGGCCAAAAAGTAACAGCTTTCCTACACAAAACAGATATGTTGTCATTTATATCATATTACTACACTCCTTTATGAGTATAATGGTACCTTGGCTTTCACACACACCACTTTTTTATAGTAGAGTATTTGTTTTTCAGTAAAAAAATAAATAAAAGATTGCCAATATTTTGGTTTCATATACCAAACATTGCTTGTACCAAACTAGGCAGTTTGTCCGCGTATCATTCCGTGGAATTGAGTGTCCAAGGAGGAATCTACATGTCTCTGTACTTTAACTTTAAATCAGTGGTTCTTAACCTTGTTTGAGGTACCGAACCCCACCAGTTTCATATGCGCATTCACCGAACACTTCTTTAGTGAAAAATAAAACAATTTTTTTTTTCAAATTCAAGAAAAAGTCATATGTTTTTTTATTGGTGCACAAAATGAACCGTGCATGAACATCGCCTTGTTCAAAGAACAAAATCAACACAGTGCATGAACTCACAACAAATTACACACATTACACACATTACCATGAATTGATTAACGTGGACCCGGACTTAAAGGCCTACTGAAATGCGATTTTCTTATTTAAACGGGGATAGCAGGTCCATTCTATGTGTCATACTTGATCATTTCGCGATATTGCCATATTTTTGCTGAAAGGATTTAGTAGAGAACATCGACGATAAAGTTTGCAACTTTTGGTCGCTGATAAAAAAAGACTTGCCTGTACCGGAAGTAGCAGACGATATGCGCGTGACGTCACAGATTGTGGAGCTCCTCACATCTGCACATTGTTTACAATCATGGCCACCAGCAGCGAGAGCGATTCGGACCGAGAAAGCGACGATTTCCCCATTAATTTGAGCGAGGATGAAAGATTTGTGGATGAGGAAAGTGAGAGTAAAGGACTAGAGGGCAGTGGGAGCGATTCAGATAGGGAAGATGCTGTGAGAGGCGGGTGGGACCTGATATTCAGCTGGGAATGACTAAAACAGTAAATAAACACAAGACATATATATACTCTATTAGCCACAACACAACCAGGCTTATATTTAATATGCCACAAATTAATCCTGCATAACAAACACCTCCCCCCTCCCGTCCATATAACCCGCCAATACAACTCAAACACCTGCACAACACACTCAATCCCACAGCCCAAAGTACCGTTCACCTCCCCAAAGTTCATACAGCACATATATTTCCCCAAAGTCCCCAAAGGTACGTACGTGACATGCACATAGAGGCACGCACGTACGGGCAAGCGATCAAATGTTTGGAAGCCGCAGCTGCATTCGTACTCACGGTACCGCGTCTGCGTATCCAACTCAAAGTCCTCCTGGTAAGAGTCTCTGTTGTCCCAGTTCTCCACAGGCCAATGGTAAAGCTTGACTGTCATCTTTCGAGAATGTAAACAATGAAACACCGGCTGTGTTTGTGTTGCTGCAGCCGCCCGCAATACACCGCTTCCCACCTACAGCTTTCTTCTTTGCTGTCTCCATTGTTCATTGAACAAATTGCAAAAGATTCACCAACACAGATGTCCAGAATACTGTGGAATTTTGCGATGAAAACAGACGACTTAATAGCTGGCCACCATGCTGTCCCAAAATGTCCTCTACAATCCGTGACGTCACGCGCTGACGTCATCATACCGAGACGTTTTCAGCAGGATATTTCGCGCAAAATTTAAAATTGCACTTTAGTAAGTTAACCCGGCCGTATTGGCATGTGTTGCAATGTTAAGATTTCATCATTGATATATAAACTATCAGACTGCGTGGTCGGAAGTAGTGGGTTTCAGTAGGCCTTTAATTCCAATAACGAGGCAAAATACAAAACAGCGTGCCACTGGAAAGCGCACGTGAAGCGCAAGGCAAAAACCTAACTTTTAGCACAGCGTAGTAAGTCTCAAAGCTCTTAGTGTAACAACGAACAAGAAACATGAGTCGTGGCATAAAAGGAGCAAGAAAACACGGCAGTCGCCAGTGGCGAACAAGGAACCCGCAAGAACTGGGGGGTGAGACCATACTTGCCAACCCTCCGGATTTTCCCGGGAGACTCCCGAATTTCAGTGCCCCTCTCGAAAATCTCCCGGGGCAACCATTCTCCCGAATTTCTCCCGATTTCCACCCGGACAACATTATTGGGGGCGTGCCTTAAAGGCACTGCCTTTAGCGTCCTCTACAACCTGTCGTCACGTCCGCTTTTCCTCCATACAAACAGCGTGCCGGCCTAGTCACATGATATATGCGGCTTTTACACACACGAGTGAATGCAAGCATACTTGATCAACAGCCATACAGGTCACACTAAGGGTGGCCGTAAAAACAACTTTAACACTGTTACAAATATGCGCCACACTGTGAACCCACACCAAACAAGAATGACAAACACATTTCGGGAGAACATCCGCACCGTAACACAACATAAACACAACAGAACAAATACTCAGAACCCCTTGCAGCACTAACTCTTCCGGGACGCTACAATATACACCCCCGCTACCACCAAACCGCACCCACCTCAACCCCCCCATCTCCCGAATTCGGAGGTCTCAAGGTTGGCAAGTATAGGTGAGATGGATATAAAAAGGGGCGTGGAATTGGAATTGGTAGCAGGTATGTGTCCTAAACACCAAACAGAGGCCGGTGTGCAAGCTCAGCGCTCCTAGCAACAGAGACATAAACAACGGTGGCTAAAAGCGCTGGCAACACAAATAGACACAAAACCTTGGAGAACTATAACAGAAACAAAACAAGACATGACCTGAAGAGAGAGGTCATGACATCTCTCTACATGAATATGCAGACAATCATTTATCACACGCAGTGTGATTTATCAAGACTAACATGCAACTATGGGAGCCGTTTTGCGTGTATATTTAGTACATCTAGAAAGGATGTGCAAACTGGCAGTAGCGCAGACATAGCTGTGAGAAAATAGGTGATCACAGCTTCGTCCTACGCATGCTTGTAAACATATATGGGCTGTCAAAAATGAAAATATTAGATGTATTGTTATTTCAGCAATACCATTTTATAATTTCATAGCTGCTCGATGACTTAAATTCCGTTGATGCATTTTGGTAACTTTTAATGACGTTCGTTTTTCCATCTTAAAATAAACTTCCTGCAATATGCATTTTCTTGCGTCTGACACATTCCAACAGACGCTCACAGTTAGTGCCAGCATCTCGCAGGGAGCAGCTTCAGCTCGCTAAAAAGTGGGTTCCATTATAGATGCACGGCATGACTGTTTCTAAAATGCCCATAAAAAGTGGTACAAGTTTTCTGCATGTTTCAAAACGCCACAGGCAGGAGGAGCATGATGATAGTTCTTTTTACGTCTACCAGCGATTAAAAGGCAAAGTTCCACTGTTAAGAAAAATATACCAACAGTTGTTTAAATTATTTAATTCCAGCTAAAAAAATGTAATTTAACAGGATGGTTAAAAATGAACAATAAAAACAATTAAAAAGAAAAAATTGCAATAATAGATTAAAAAGACAAAAGTCAACTAAAATAGTTCTCAGCATTGTCCAGTCCTCTCGTGCTAAATGTCCATGCTCCTCCGTCGTGACACCCTTTTCTGCCTTCCCCCTGTGCCTCCTGCTGGTATTTAAATAACAACTCCCAGTCTCCTTCTCCAATCACATCGCTTCATTGTTAATTGTCACAGCTGTCTCCAATCAGTCCACCTAACAGTTTAGGGAGAATGACAACAACCCTACTAAAACATGCACTTTGACAAGCTACATATCTACAAACGCCACACTATGGTTAAAACTGCTTAACAATAAAAGCACACAATTATATACATTTATATATATATAAAAAAAAAAAAAATACATTTAAAAAAAAAAAATATATATATATATATATATATATATATATATATATATATTATTATATATATATATATATATATATATATATATATATATATATATATATATATATATATATATATATGGGGATAAGTTGATTGGCAACACTAAATTGGCCCTAGTGTGTGGATGTGAGTGTGAATGTTGTCTGTCTATCTGTGTTGGCCCTGTGATGAGGTGGCGACTTGTCCAGGGTGTACCCCGCCTTCCGCCCGATTGTAGCTGAGATAGGCTCCAGCGCCCCCCGCGACCCCAAAGGGAATAAGCGGTAGAAAATGGATGGATGGCTATATATATATATATATATATATAAAAACTGCGACGAGATGGCGTCTTGTCCAGGGTGTACCTCGCCTTCCGCCCGATTGTAGCTGAGATAGGCTCCAGCGCCCCCCGCGACCCCGAAGGGAATAAGCGGTAGAAAATGGATGGATGGATATATATATAAACACACTAAGTGAAATATAAAAACACACTTAAAACATCCCCTCTTGGTGAACTGAGTGTGACAATAACATGAATGTAAACTAAATCCTCTTGACATCCAAATCGCTGCCGTTGTGTCCTTGGGCAGGATACTTCACCCTTGCCCCCGGTGCCGCTCACATTGGTGAATGAATGATGAATGAATGATAGGTGGTGGTCGGAGGGGCCGTAGGCGCAAACTGGCAGCCTCGCTTCCGTCAGTCTACCCCACGGCAACTGTGGCTACAAATGTAGCTTACCACCACCAGATGTGAATGAATGATGGGTTCCCACTTCTCTGTGAGCGCTTTGAGTATATAACAATAGAAAAGCGTGATATAAAATCTAATCCATTATTATTATTATTATTAAATGACTGTCTCCATGGTGTACACACAAAAACCTCATTTAAATAAGGCGGTCTGCACCACTTTTGCATTTTTTATTAGTTCTACATGCAGTCTAAGTAGATCACACACAACACCCACTCACAGTACACACAATTTTAAAGTTTTCACACGTTGTTTAGCACGTGGTATTTAGATCTTAGTAGATCAGGCTCGGGTAGCACGGTGGAGGAGGGGTTAGTGCGTCTGCCTCACAATACGAAGGTCCTGGGTCCTGGGTTCGATCCTGCGCTCGGGATCTTTCTGTGTGGAGTTTGCATGTTCTCCCCGTGACTGCGTGGGTTCCCTCCGGGTACTCCGGCTTCCTCCCACCTCCAAAGACATGCACCTGGGGATAGGTTGATTGGCAACACTAAATTGGCCCTAGTGTGTGAATGTGAGTGTGAATGTTGTCTGTCTATCTGTGTCGGCCCTGCGATGAGGTGGCGACTTGTCCAGGGTGTACCCCGCCTTCCGCCCAATTGTAGCTGAGATAGGCTCCAAAGCCCCCGCGACCCCGAAGGGAATAAGCGGTAGAAAATGGATGGATGGATGGATAGATCAGGCTCCTAGTGTACTATATTCAACAGTATTGCAGTTTAAAACAGCACATTTGTCAATATGAACGAGTATCCAATAATTATAGTTGCATATTACACGTACAAAGTCTCCATGGCAGAAGTGCATAAGAAAGTATCCAGTAACAAATGTGTCTGCATCATTCAATGCACTGCATCATGAGCTTAACTTAATGAACTATTTTGGTCAAAAAACAATCGCCACTTCGCTCTAACTTAAAGACAGCATAAGTCCATACCAGACAGTTTATACCAGGGGTCGGCAACCCAAAATGTTGAAAGAGCTATAATGGATCAAAAACACAACAACAAGAATCTGTCTGGAGCCACAAAAAGTTAAAAGTCTTATATAAGTGCTATAATGGAGGCAACGCATTATATAAGCGTGTATATTAGCCTACTATCGAAATGACTATGTGTCGCAGGCTGACACGAATCTTCGTTAACAGAAATGTTGAAATGTAATATTTATTCTCCACATTTTTACAACATTGGAAAACATTAGTAAAACTTCTCAGAGGATGAGATAACTCCTGGAAATTACTGGCTTAGATTGGCTAAAGGAATAGATGTGTGTCCAAGAAAACGGCAGGCTGTCTTTTTCTAGTGGATTTATTACAATCTTTGCAAGCCGAGTAACGTTTGCTGTGGTCTGGAACAACATGGCACACTAACCAATATCATGCAAATATAAATTAAATACACAGAGGACATAAGTAAAGGAAATTAAATGAGCTCAAATATACCTACAAACGAGGCATAATGATGCAATATGTACATACAGCTAGCCTAAAAAGCATGTTAGCATTGATTAGCTTGCAGTCATGCACTGAGCAAATATGCCTGATTAGCAAACCACACAAGTCAATAACATCAACAAAGCTCACCTTTGTGTATTCACGCACCGCATAAAAAGTTTGGTGGACATAATGAGACAAAGGAGTGGTATAAAACACGTCTTTCTGTGGCAGCATCAGAGAAAGTTGTACTTGAGTTCTAGGACCGCCAAAATTAGTAGGACAAAACGGCGCTCAGTGAAGCATGTTTAATATAAACAGTGGGATTGCTAACAATTAGGAAGGTGTTTGTCCTCCTAAAGAAAAACCATATTAAAACAAAAAATATATTTCCCCCCCTCATCTTTTTCTATTTTCATACATTTTTGAAAGAGCTCCAGGGAGCCACTAGGGCGGCGCTAAAGAGCTGCGGGTTGCAAACACCCGGTTTATACAGACAGTGTTTATACCATTGCTCTCTATTTAACCGATTTCACTCGATCAAACCTTTACTAGCATTCCACACTACAAAATATTGAACTTATGTACGATTCCTGCTGATATCGTGTGGTATCAATATTATTCAATATTGATCCTTGTTTGCATTGCAGAATGGAGACAACAAAGCAACAGACGCAGAGAAGAAAGACTTCAGTGTCAGAAGGAAACTGGTGAAAGGACGCAAGCTGTCCAGCACATCACTGGAGAGCGTCTACAGCAGACAGAGCTCGTCAAGTAACAATCTTCATTACACTTCGTCAAGAATACTGTTGTGCACACATACACACATTTGTACACTCGGTCCAATGAACACACATTAGCATTTATATAAAAACAGAATAAAATGTTGCCAGCATACAGTCTCTCTCTCTCTCTCGAGAGAGAGAGAGAGAGAGAGAGAGAGAGAACACCACCTAATACAACAAAAGAGGTGATACCATGGAGTTGTTTCTCCAAAAAAACACACACAAAACTGCTGCTATTGATAACAATCTCTCCAGGAATTTGCGCCAATTAACACATATTCAACCAACTATTGCAATTTTTTTTATTTTTTGTTTCTTCAGGAACAATAACATGTAACGACATATCAACTCATTATTGATCTAACAACACAATTGCCGTCCTCCCGCGTAGCTCGGGTCTACTTCTTGTTCCTGTCTTTAGTGCTACACCTTCTGGTTAATGTCGTATATACACATTTACTTTCCAGGTTACATGCATTTATATATTTATTTATAATTTATTTATCCAACGAGAACATGATAAAGAACATATTTTCATTTGCAATGCTGACCTAGCAGAGAGGCAGAATTGACATGTTAGAGAAGTTGAAGTGTGATGATAATCTCTCATCGTCTCTCATTTAGCAACACAAATTAGCTATACATCGCACTCAACAGTTAACAAATGCTCTTAACATGCGGGGTAAATGTGTTGAAGGCAAACATTTATATTTTTATTGCAAAAGAACATATTTGCCATATTTAAAAAAATAAATGTGCATGATTTCCTCACAATGAGACACGCCACAGGGGAAAACAAGGATTTACGGGGAACATTGCTTTTGTAATATATATATATATATATATATATATATATATATATATATATATATATATATTAGTGTGTTGTCCCGATACCAATATTTTGGTACCGGTACCGATACAAAATGTTGGTACCGGTACCAAAATGTAAATAAAAGGGACCACAAAAAATTGCATTATTGGCTTTATTTTAACAAAAAATCTTAGGGTACATTAAACATATGTTTCTTATTGAAAGTTTGACCTTAAATACAATTGTGAACATACAAGACAACTTGTCTTTAAGTAGTAAGTAAACAAACGACTCCTAATTTAGCTGCTGACATATGCAGTGACATATTGTGTCATTTATCATTCTATTATTTTGTCAAAATTATTAAGGACAGGGGTAGAAAATTAATTATTAATCTACTTGTTCATTTACTGCTTACTTTCTCTTTTAACATGTTCTATCTACACTTCTATTAAAATGTAATAATCACTTATTCTTCTGTTGTTTAATACATTACTTTATTAGTTTTGGATGATACCACAAATTTGGGTATCAATCCGATACCAAGTCGTTACAGGATCATACATTGGTCATATTCAAAGTCCTCATGTAAGAAACGTACTTTATTTGTCGCCATGGAGGCGAGGATTAGTGATTTAGAAGTAGCTAAAACACTGCAAACTGCGGATGGACTTTAGCCGCTAGCTAGCTAGCCATGTCTTAAAGCACCTCTTCCTGAGGGCGTTTCAGTGTTATAACTTCACCTTTATCTTTACTTTTTAAGCCAAAATGCGTCCGTTCTCCCTTTTCTGTCTCCGTGATTGTGCGTTGCCGAACATGCTCGTCTGCTCGTAAACCAGCAATGTCACGACTTGACGACAACGGAGGGGGTGGCAGAGGGTGGGTGACCGGTACTTTTTAGAGGCGGTATAGCACCGAATATGATTTATTAGTATCGCGGTACTATACTAATACCGGTATACTGTACAACCCTAATGTGTGTATATATATATATATGTATATATATATATATATATATATATATATATATATATATATATATATATGTATATATATATATATATATATATATATATATATATATATATATATATATATATATGTATATATATATATATATATATATATGTATATATATATATATATATATATGTATATATATATATATATATATATATATATATATATATATATATATATATATATATATATATATATATATATATATATATATATATATATATATATATATATATGTATGCGTGGGAAAAAATCACAAGACTACTTCATCTCTACAGGCCTGTTTCATGAGGGGTTCCCTCAATCATCAGGCGAAATCTCCTGATGATTGAGGGAACCCCTCATGAAACAGGCCTGTAGAGATGAAGTAGTCTTGTGATTTTTTCCCACACATACATATATTGCGCTCTACCACGGTATCGAGCACTATTTTTTGGACAATCTTATTAAGACATATATATATATATATATATATATATATATATATATATATATATATATATATACATATATATATATATATATATATATATATATATATATATATATATATATATATACATATATATATATATATATATATATATATATATATATATATATATATATATATATAAATATATATATACAAACCCCGTTTCCATATGAGTTGGGAAATTATGTTAGATGTAAATATAAACGGAATACAATGATTTGCAAATCCTTTTCAACCCATATTCAATTGAATGCACTACAAAGACAAGATATTTGATGTTAAAACTCATCAACTTAATTTTTTTTGCAAATAATAATTAACTTAGAATTTCATGGCTGCAACATGTGCCAAAGTAGTTGGGAAAGGGCATGTTCACCACTATGTTACATCACCTTTTCTTTTAACAACACTCAATAAACGATTGGGAACTGAGGAGACACATTTTTTAAGCTTCTCAGGTGGAATTCGTTCCCATTCTTGCTTGGTGTACAGCTTAAGTTGTTCAACAGTCCGTTGTGGTATTTTAGGCTTCATAATGCGCCACACATTTTCGATGGGAAACAGGTCTGGATTGCAGGCGGGCCAGGAAAGTACCCGCAGTCTTTTTTTACGAAGCCACGCTGTTGTAACACTTGCTGAATGTGGCTTGGCATTGTCTTGCTGAAATAAGCAGGGGCGTCCATGAAAATGACGACGCTTAGATGGCAGCATATGTTGTTCCAAAACCTGTATGTACCTTTCAGCATTAATGGTGCCTTCACAGATATGTAAGTTACCCATGCCTTGGGCACTAATGCACACCATACCATCACAGATGCTGGCTTTTGAACTTTGCGTCGTTAACAGTCTGGATGGTTCGCTTTCCCTTTGGTCCGGATGACACGATGTTGAATATTTCCAAAAACAACATGAAATGTGGACTCGTCAGACCACAGAACACTTTTCCACTTTGCATGAGTCCATCTTAGATGATCTCGGGCCCAGAGAAGCCGGCGGCGTTTCTGGATGTTGTTGATAAATGGCTTTCGCTTTGCATAGTAGAGCTTTAACTTGCACTTACAGATGTAGCGACAAACTGTATTTAGTGACAGTGGTTTTCTGAAGTGTTCCTGAGCCCATGTGGTGATATCCTTTAGAGATTGATGTCGGTTTTTGATACAGTGCCGTCTGAGGGATCGAAGGTCACGGTCATTCAATGTTGGTTTCCGGCCATGCCGCTTACGTGGGGTGATTTCTCCAGATTCTCTGAACCTTTTGATGATATTATGGACCGTAGATGTTGAAATCCCTAAATTTCTTGCAATTGCACTTTGAGAAACGTTGTTCTTAAACTGCTTGACTATTTGCTCACGCAGTTGTGGACAAAGGGGTGTAACTCGCCCCATCCTTTCTTGTGAAAGACTGAGCATTTTTTGGGAAGCTGTTTTTATACCCAATCATGGCACCCACCTGTTCCCAATTAGCCTGCACACCTGTGGGATGTTCCAAATAAGTGTTTGATGAGCATTCATCAACTTTATCAGTATTTATTGCCACCTTTCCCAACTTTTTTGTCACGTGTTGCTGGCATCAAACTCTAAAGTTAATGATTCCTTGCAAAAAAAAAAAATGTTTATCAGTTTGAACATCAAATATGTTGTCTTTGTAGCATATTCAACTGAATATGGGTTGAAAATGATTTGCAAATCATTGTATTCAATTTATATTTACATCCAACACAATTTCCCAACTCATATGGAAACAGGGTTTGTATATTATATTTAAGTGACGCAGCAGGAAGAGGCTAGGAAACTGTTTGCGGTAAATGTTATATGAAGTGCCCGATCATTCATTCATTGACAAATAAAGATGGTTGTTTTCTTTAAATATTTCAATGTTATGTCTCGTTTGTAGGTGGAGTTACCAGCTGGTCGGACTGTTCCAGTAACAGAGACAGTCTGAGGCTGGAGGACGACGTTTTGTCCACAAGACAGTTCTGTGGTCGAGCGAGGGTCCACACAGAATTTGTGCCAAGTCCATACGACACTGAATCCCTCAAACTTCAGGTAAACAAGCGTTGGCAGCAATTCTAGGTTTTCCCGGATGTCCCACTTTTCCACAACACGTATTCTCTAATAAAAGGTGTTACTATTTCCACATTTCTTAACCGTTCCAAAGTCAAAATGCTCTTTGACAATGTTTGTCAATAGTAGCTGCTGCCAACATTGACATGCTAGTTTTTCAACAACACAATCCTAATGTATACAGAGTATATTCCTATAAGATACGTTGCTATTCAGGTTGGAGACGTGATTGACATTATCCACAAGCCCGCCATGGGAATATGGACTGGGATGTTGAACAACAACATTGGAAACTTCAAGTTCATCTACGTGGACCTAACAGAGACGGGTCCTTCTGAGACACTTGGGGATGGGCGAAATCGCATTTCAAGACAGCAATGTCGATCCACAATCAATGAAGTGCTGAAGCACTTCAGCTTGGAGGTACAGCATATCGTTTTGAACGTAACATCATAAACTGTTACCAAGCATGAAATTCTGCACCTGTGTCCTAGGAATATTCCATGTCTCTTCAGCAGAACGGTTACCAGACCGTTGATGACTTGATGAGGCTGAGGGAGCATCACCTGCCTAAACTGAAAGTGTCCGATCCGGAACACAGACGTTGTCTGCTAGCTGCTGAGGACTCTTTAAAACAACTGTGCTGTGAGTGTTGGTTCTTTCTGTGTGGAGCTTTGCTAGCAGAGATGTATTTACAGCAGTTATTGCGTGGTGTCAGCCCATTGGTTTACTTCAGTGGTTCTTAACCTTGTTGGAGGTACCGAACCCCACCAGTTTCATATGCGCATTCACCGAACCCTTCTTTAGTGAAAAATAAAAAATAAAAAATTTTCAAATTCAAGACAGTTATATGTTTTTGGTAACACTTTATTTTGGGGAACATATTCTAAGTAACAAAGACTTAATTTAAAGTTTTTTGGACACTAGGGGAACATATTTGTTATGAGTTTAAAGTAGTTGAATGAGTTTAAAGCTTCTGTGAAAGGATTGCAGTCTACCTTGTCTGTATGCACATGTGTCATGTGAGCAAGTTTTAATGTTGTAAATGTGATGTTTTATGTATTTGTTTACTGTTTTTAATGTAACATTGCTGCTGCCCTCTTGGCCAGGTCTCCCTTGGAAAAGAGATCTTTGATCTCAATGGGATTTTACCTGGTTAAATAAAGGCTAATAAATAACATATTCTAAGTTACAAAGACTTAATTTAGAGTTATTTGGTTAGGGTTAAGGTTAGGGTCAGGGTTAGCGTTAGGGTTATAATAAGGCCATGCCGAATAAGGCATTAATAAGTACTTAATAATGACTAGTTAAGAGCCAATATGTTCCTAATTTGCATGTTAATAAGCAACTAATTAATGGTGAATATGTTAAAGTGTTACCATGTTGTATTACTGGTGCACAAAATGAACCGTGCATATATATGAACATCACCTTGTTCAAACAACAAAACCAACACAGGGCATAAACTCACAACAAATTACACACCTGCAAATCAGTCTGACTTCTGCTGTTGTCATATCCGTAATACGCCGATAGGGAGAAGTTTTTATTTACACGATGAGTTGGGTGTGTCTTGACCTCCGCCGAACCACTGAGCCCGACTCACCGAACCCCTGGGGTTCGATCGAACCCAGGTTAAGAACCACTGGTTTACTTATAAACTCTCTGAGGCATCTGTTGTCTTAACAGGCACACACCCTTTTCCTTTATTTACAGATAGGACAGACAATGTATTCAATACACAACACTGCTAGCTAGTGGTCATTGTGAGAATGACATGAAAGCACACAATAGTGAAACTTAACAAGCTTCTCGCTGCTTTGTATATCTTCTCGTAATCCTCTGTGTACTGTCCAAAAAACTGTACATATGGTTATGTTGGTGTTGGCATTAGGTTAGCATGTAATGATATCATGTTGTTAGCATGTAGTTACATTGTAGTTAGCATGTGGTTAAATTATAGTTAGCATCTGCTTAGCATGTGGTTTCTTTCTAGTTAGCATGTGGTTAGAGATGGCCTATAGGGCCTAAAATCTATATATTATTGCAGCCCTTTGTGATAACAATGTATACCTCACTATATTGTGTGGTATATAAATGATATTGTCATTATTTCAAAATGGGTTACAAATGCTTGTAGTTTGACTGCTGACACATGCGGTAACATTGCATCATTTCCAGTTGTATTATTTTGTAAAAACTATTATTAGTCTAACTCAGTGGTTCTTAACCTGGGTTCGATCGAACCCTAAGGGTTCGGTGAGTCGGCCTCAGGGGTTCGGTGGAGCCTCCGCCGCGGAGGTCAAGACACACCCGACTCATCTTGTAAATAAAAACTTCTCCCTATCGGCGTACAATGGATACCCCCAAACAATGTTCCCTCTAATTTTCCATCTGATTTGCAGGTGTGTAATTTGTTGTGAGTTTATGCACTGTGTTGGTTTTGTTCTTTGAACGGTTCATTTTGTGCACCAGTAAAAAAACATATAACTTTGTCTTCAATTAAAAAAAACAAACGTTTAATTTTTCACTAAAGAAGGGTTCGGTGAATGCACATATGAAACTTGTGGGGTTCGGTACCTCAAACAAGGTTAAGAACCACTGGTCTAACTGTTGAACTTATGTTCAAATTTGGTTATTTTCTTTTGCATCATGGTTCTATCTACACTTATGTTCAAATGTAATAAACACTCATGTCATTACAAATTTGGATAGATATTCCATCCCAGTGTTCATGCTTACATTTTTTCAAGATCAGTAAATGATAACATTTTTGATCGCAATTATAATCAGACAACAAGACAGGATGGTGGTGTAACAATATCAATTAATATTTAAATAATGTACTTTTTCTCTTTTATTGTATACAAAAAATGATGATAGTAGATTGTACAAAATAACTAAAAACTACTATTGGCTCATATTTCCTGAGTTTGTTAACAATAACAAAAACAATAATGGTGTAACCACTATGCTTGGTATCATTACTGTCGATGTTTGTATCGTTCCGCCCACCCCTGTTTACATTTAAAAGCTTTAGCTTAGAAATTTGCTGTGTTTTGTTATATCCTCCTATGATGTGTAGTGTAGCATGTTTAGCTGTTCCTTGTCCACCAGTGATAATGTAACCTGTAAAAATCATAGTTTATTTGCCGTCATGGAGGGGAAGATTAGTGATTTGCAGTGTAGGATGCGAGTATGCGTTGAGGACGCTTGCCGCTGTCAATCAAGAATGTGTCACCAACATGCATTATCACGATACAACAATAGACTTAAAAGCTCTATCGTCGGCCAAATGTATATAATTTATGTTATATATAAATTATATAGCACAATCCTAGGTTACTTGTACATTGTATTCTCGGGGCATACAATCGATCGCAACTGGACTGTTTGGTTCTTTTCGCCTCTCATCCAAGTAGGCTTAATTAGTTCGTGCTCATAGACTAGATCTTCTCATTGAGCAGATCTAGTCTAGCAGCTGGTGCCAAAACCCAACTATTTATACTGCAACACCAGAAGAGTGTGCCTGGACAAGGATGGTTCTACCCTCTGGTAGTGAAAAAAACAAACTGTTGAGATGCAAATGAGCATCTGGGACGGTATAGCTCGGTTGGTAGAGCGGCCGTGCCAGCAACTTGAGGGTTCCAGGTTTGATCCCCGCTTCTGCCATCCTAGTCACTGCCGTTGTGTCCTTGGGCAAGACACTTTACCCACCTGCTCCCAGTGCCACCCACACTGGTTTAAATGTAACTTAGATATTGGGTTTCACTATGTAAAGCGCTTTGAGTCACTAGAGAAAAGCGCTATATAAATATAATTCACTTCACTTCACTTCAACTCTTCTGTCAATGCCAATTGAAAGTGGCATTTCCCCTTGTTTGCAATGAAGTTCTATCTGTGGTATTGTCAGCCCAAAATCAGTCGGAGTCACCCACGTTTGCATTCCATTTAGTTCTAACAAATGGCACAAAATAAGCATTTGTGACCAGAAGGTTTCTAACTCCTCCACATTTACCCCCACACGTTAAGGGCATTTGTGTACTGTTGAGAGTGGTTTACAGTACAGCGCTGTTTTTTGTTGATAAGTGAGAGATGATTAGAGATTTTCTGTCTTGCCTCTGGTGAGGGCGGTCACATTTTTCTCCGCTCCCTCCTTCCCTGCTTGCTTTCTTCGTTTTGTCTTGTCTGAACTTTTTTGAAGCCTCTTTCTTTGCGCTGTCCTGAAATCTAATCATCAAACATGGATATGATCAGCTGGACTCTCGACGCAATTGACAAAATCTTTTCGACAAGAAAAAGAGGTTCGGGGGAGCCTGGCTGCCCTGATGGAACCATTGCTGCGGGGTACGTGAGAGACTCCTGGGATTAATGGAGAATCATGTGCCTCTCAGTCCTTTCCATCGAGGACGTGGAAGACATCTACCTATTTGGAACCGTGATCGCGGGGCACCTGCTGATTGGGCTGGGCATTGCTCTGGTCCATCCATCCATCCATCTTCTTCCGCTTATCCGAGGTCGGGTCGCGGGGGCAGCAGCCTAAGCAGGGAAGCCCAGACTTCCCTCTCCCCAGCCACTTCGTCCAGCTCTTCCTGTGGGACCCCGAGGCGTTCCCAGGCCAGCCGGGAGACATAGTCTTCCCAACGTGTCCTGGGTCTTCCCCGCGGCCTCCTACCGGTCGGACGTGCCCTAAACACCTCCCTAGGGAGGCGTTCGGGTGGCATCCTAACCAGATGCCCGAACCACCTCATCTGGCTCCTCTCGATGTGGAGGAGCAGCGGCTTTACTTTGAGCTCCCCACGGATGGCAGAGCTTCTCACCCTATCTCTAAGGGAGAGCCCCGCCACCCGGCGGAGGAAACTCATTTCGGCCGCTTGTACCCGTGATCTTGTCCTTTCGGTCATAACCCAAAGCTCATGACCATAGGTGAGGATGGGAACGTAGATCGACCGGTAAATCGAGAGCTTTGCCTTCAAGCTCAGCTCCTTCTTCACCACAACGGATCGATACAGCGTCCGCATTACTGAAGACGCCGCACCGATCCGCCTGTCAATCTCACGATCCACTCTTCCCTCACTCGTGAACAAGACTCCGAGGTACTTGAACTCCTCCACTTGGGGCAAGATCTCCTCCCCAATCCGGAGATGGCACTCCACCCTTTTCCGGGCGAGAACCATGGACTCGGACTTGGAGGTGCTGATTCTCATCCCAGTCGCTTCACACTCGGCTGCGAACCGATCCAGTGAGAGCTGAAGATCCTGGCCAGATGAAGCCATCAGGACCACATCATCTGCAAAAAGCAGAGACCTAATCCTGCAGCCACCAAACCAGATCCCCTCAACGCCTTGACTGCGCCTAGAAATTCTGTCCATAAAAGTTATGAACAGAATCGGTGACAAAGGGCAGCCTTGGCGGAGTCCAACTCTCACTGGAAACGTGTCCGACTTACTGCCGGCAATGCGGACCAAGCTCTGGCACTGAGCATACAGGGAGCGGACTGCCACAATCAGACAGTCCGATACCCCATACTCTCTGAGCACTCCCCACAGGACTTCCCGAGGGACACGGTCGAATGCCTTCTCCAAGTCCACAAAACACATGTAGACTGGTTGGGCAAACTCCCATGCACCCTCAAGGACCCTGCCGAGAGTATAGAGCTGGTCCACAGTTCCACGACCAGGACGAAAACCACACTGTTCCTCCTGAATCCGAGGTTCGACTATCCGGCGTAGCCTCCTCTCCAGTACACCTGAATAGACCTTACCGGGAAGGCTGAGGAGTGTGATCCCACGATAGTTAGAACACACCCTCCGGTTCCCCTTCTTAAAGAGAGGAACCACCACCCCGGTCTGCCAATCCAGAGGTACCGCCCCCGATGTCCACGCGATGCTGCAGAGTCTTGTCAACCAAGACAGCCCCACAGCATCCAGAGCCTTAAGGAACTCCGGGCGGATCTCATCTACCCCTGGGGCCTTGCCACCGAGGAGCTTTTTAACTACCTCAGCAACCTCAGCCCCAGAAATAGGAGAGCCCACCACAGATTCCCCAGGCACTGCTTCCTCATAGGAAGACGTGTTGGTGGGATTGAGGAGGTCTTCGAAGTATTCCCTCCACCGATCCACAACATTCGCAGTCGAGGTCAGCAGAACACCATCCTCGCCATACACGGTGTTGATAGTGCACTGCTTCCCCTTCCTGAGGCGGCGGATGGTGGTCCAGAATTGCTTCGAAGCCGTCCGGAAGTCGTTTTCCATGGCTTCCCCGAACTCCTCCCATGTCCGAGTTTTTGCTTCTGCGACCGCTGAAGCCGCACACCGCTTGGTCTGTCGGTACCTGTCCGCTGCCTCAGGAGTCCTATGAGCTAAAAGAACCCGATAGGACTCCTTCTTCAGCTTGACGGCATCCCTCACCGCCGGTGTCCACCAACGGGTTCTAGGATTACCGCCACCATTGCTCTGGTCTATCGTCAAATTCGGAAGACGATGGCACCACTCAAGGAGCCCAACGGCTGTTCGTCACAATGGAAGGATTGGGCCGGGCTGTGGGAACACAGACTGTGGCGATTTCTGATCTGAATCGCAAAATGGATCTCATCATGGAGAAGCTTGCTGAGAAGGAGAATTAAATTGAATTTGAGAGAACCAGCACGGACATAGAGCAGGCAAGTCATTGTTTTGACTGCTCGAAGAAAACAACATCCTAATCTACGATTTGACTCCCTTGAATGGCCTTGACACGGGACAGGCTGTTCTGAAAAACTCCCCCGAGGACTCCTCAACGATGGACGCTTTTGACCTTCCTTTTTTTTCAATAACACCTGGTGTCGAACTTTGAGATCGGCCCCAGTCCACAAAAACATTTCAACATCTCACCCAAGTTAATTGGGCATACATGCACACACCCGCCCCTTCCCCAATCAACGCATTCACCACTGCTTAATTCCTCTTTGGGGTTATGGACGGCTGACTAGCGCTTTATAGCAGCAGGCCGGCCTCCAGGGCCCCAAATCTCCCCTCCCCCTCTGTTGCGAGTTGTTGTGATTATATGTATCATGTTTGGTGAGGTTTTTTCCTTGGACTCAGTCTGGACCCCTCCCGAGGGTCCAGCCTTAGACTGATATTTTTTTTACTCTTCCCCCCTTTCCCAATATCACCTTTTTCCCACCTTTTTTAAGGAGCGCTGTAAGTGGCTGATCCGTTGGCGGTCCCGTCTTGTCCCCCTGTAACGTATGTCTGCTCTTAGTGGGACTGTGCCGAAAATGAAATTTCAGTTCTCATATGTCTTGTACATGTTAAAGAATGGACAATAATAAAGCATCCTGAATCTTGAATCTTGAATATCATCACACTTCAACATCTCTAACATGTAAATGCCTCTTTGCTCGGTCAGCATTGCAAATTAAAATATGTTCTTAGTTGTCTTACCCTGAATGGATTAATGTTATATAAATAATACATGTCAACTAGGAAGTAAATGTTTATATACTAAATTTCCCAGAAGGCTTAGCCCTGTAGACAGGAACAGGAAACAGGTCTGAAGACAATTGTGCCGTGATATAATGTTAATTGTTGCTGTTCCTGCTTCGTCTACACAAGAAACAAGCATAATTGATTAGACAGCTGACGTGCATGAGTGTACTCCACCTCATCCCCAAAGAGGCTGATTGTTACGACTGTGTGAGAATAGACAAGAAGACAGATTTATTTTTAATGAGCAATAATGAAAGCTAAAAAAAAATAAAAAAAATAAATAAAAAAATTACGGAATGCAACACAACCTTTTTCTCTTTTCAGATGATTGTCACTTGGAGAAGGAGTCCAGCGAAGAGGCCGAGACCCCCAGCGAGCACATGAAGGGAGACATGAAGACCTGCCCGAGAGACTCCGGCTGCCACATGTCATCTGACGGCGAGGTCACGGAACATAATTTTCATGACGACCTTGGAGCTGATGAGATGACAGCGTCATGACAAGACGTCGTCGTCAGGTCACGTGACTTTTGGAAAGACACAACGCTCATGTTGAGCTTCTAATATTTCAGCATCTCCGTGGAACTCAACATTTGGAGCTGGTCAAATGTAAATAAGAGATTTCTGAGCAGTAGTTTGAAAAATCTAATGAGTATGATATTTACAAATGTGTTTTTGATGTTCTGAACAAATAATGAATCTACTTGCAATATATCATGTGGAAAAAAATATGAAAATGTGCTAAATGTGTGTCATGAACTCTCTTAATGCCCATATTAGGAGTTCCTCGGGGAGAAGCCACCAGTGTTAATAAACAATGCAGCCAGTGCTCCTAGACGAACAATGACTGTACAGTCATTTCATCTGCTGTCCGATCAATATTTCTAAAAAATCTCATTTTTGATAAGTTAACGTTTTCAATACATGATATTATCAGCAAACCCAAACAGGATTGCATCCTCCACTGCACCCGATGTTGTCTCATGTGCTTCTTTACAGCCAGCTGGGAACCCTGTTTAATGAGAGAATTATGTGTCTTTATATGCAACAAATAAAAAAAATGAATGTAACCAAAACAATGATTTGTAACCCCCAAAAATTATTTTTAAATCAAAAAATGTTAATACCGGTAAATGAAAAAAACCCAAAACAAATTAGTTGCAAAACATTTATTTTGGTAAGAAATATATATTTTTTGTCTACAACTCAACTTCTTGTGGGCTGGGCCTCTTCTGAACAATTTGTTTTTAAACCTTTTTATTGGTTGATCGCGGATGATGTATGATGTGGGCGTGATATTTGGAGGGAAAACACTAAAAACTGACCAAAAAAATATATAAAAAATGTTTTTGCAAGCTCAAAATTTCTTTTGACAATGTTTTGGCTGCAAAAACTGTTTTGGTTACAAATCTTTTTGGGGGTTTTATATATTGTATGTATATATGAATATACAGTACCGGCCAAAAGTTTGGACACACCTTCTCCTTCAATGCGATTTCTTTATTTTCATGACTATTTACATTGTAGATTGTCACTGTAGGCATCAAAACTATGAATGAACACATGTGGAGTTATGTACTTAACAAAAAAGGTGAAATAACTGAAAACATGTTTTGTATTCTAGTTTCTTCAAAATAGCCACCCTTTGCTCTGATTACTGCTTTGCACACTCTTGGCATTCTCTCGATGAGCTTCAAGAGGTAGTCACCTGAAATGGTTTTCACTTCACAGGTGTCATAGTTTTGATGCCTTCAGTGACAATCTACAATGTAAATAGTCATGAAAATAAAGAAAACACATTGAAATGAGAATGTGTGTCCAAACTTTTGGCCTGTACTGTATATACATATATACATATATATATATATATATATATATATATATATATATATATATATATATACTTAATTTACTTGGGCAACATGTAATGTACAGAATATCAGAAGCAATTTTTCAGGTATAAATATCACATTTTACATTACCAAACATCTTTGACAAACAAAATATAATCGTAACAATCCACATTATGTGTAATTAATCTATGAAACTGCTATCTAAACATGGAAGTGTGGCTTCTCCTTTGAATGCAAGTGATCCTAAAGGAGAAATACAAATTCAGTTTTTCTACAAAATACGAAATTTGGCAAAAAAAGCATTTTTTTCATTAAAAGCGTGGTTGTCTTTTTTTGTGTTGAGCTGTTTAATAAACCATCATTTTTCAAATGCATTCATTAAAGCAAATTAATTGTCCATTCATGGTGTTAAAATGTCAAAATTATCCATATAGAGTACACTTATTATTGGTGACAAACGATATCTATCTGTGATTAATTTAGAGGGAACTATGAACAATGCGATTAATCACAATTAAATATTTTAATCGGATAAGCATTATATATATATATATATATATATATATATATATATATATATATATATATATATATATATATATATATATATATATATATCCATCCATCTTCTTCCGCTTATCCGAGGTCGGGTCGCGGGGGCAGCAGCCCAAGCAGGGAAGCCCAGACTTCCCTCTCCCCAGCCACTTTGTCCAGCTCTTCCCGGGGGAACCCGAGGCATTCCCAGGCCAGCCGGGAGACATAGTCTTCCCAACTTGTCCTGGGTCTTCCCCCGTGGCCTCCTACCGGTCGGACGTGCCCGAAACACCTCCCAAGGGAGGCGTTCGGGTGGCATCCTGACCAGATGCCTGAAGCACCTCATCTGGATCCTCTTGATGTGGAGGAGCAGCGGCTTTACTTTGAGCTCCTCCCGGATGACAGAGCTTCTCACCCTATCTCTAAGGGAGAGCCCCGCCACCCGGCGGAGGAAACTCATTTCGGCCGCTTGTACCCGTGATCTTGTCCTTTCGGTCATAACCCAAAGCTCATGACCATAGGTGAGGATGGGAACGTAGATCGACTGGTAAATTGAGAGCTTTGCCTTCCGGCTCAGCTCCTTCTTCACCACAACGGATCGATACAGCGTCCGCATTACTGAAGACATCGCACCAATCCGCCTGTCGATCTCACGATCCACTCTTCCCTCACTCGTGAACAAGACTCCGAGGTACTTGAACTCCTCCACTCGGGGCAAGATCTCCTCCCCAACCCGGAGATGGCACTTCACCCTTTTACGGGCGAGAACCATGGACTCGGACTTGGAGGTGCTGATTCCCATCCCAGTCGCTTTGCTTTATATATATATATCTGACATCACATGGACAAAGATAAGACCTTCTGGAGGAAATTTATGTGGTCAGATGAAACAAAAATTGAGCTGTTTGGCCTCAATACCCAGCAATATGTTTGGAGGAGAAAAGGTGAGGCCTTTAATCCCAGGAACACCATACCTATAGTCAAGCATGGTGGTGGTAGTATTATGCTCCTGTTTTGCTGCCAATGGTGCTTTACAGAGAGTAAATTGAACAATGAAAAAGGAGGATTACCTCCAAATTCTTCAGGACAACCTCAAATCATCAGCCCGGATGTTGGGTCTTGGGCGCAGTTGGGTGTTCCAACAGGACAATGACCCCAAACACACGACAAAAGTGGTAAAGGAATGGCTAAATCAGGCTAGAATTAAGGTTTTAGAATGGCCTTCCCAAAGTCCTGACTTAAACGTGTGGACAATGCTGAAGAAACAAGTCCATGTCAGAAAACCAACAAATTTAGCTGAACTGCACCAATTTTGTCAAGAGGAGTGGTCAAAAATTCAACCAGAAGCTTGCCAGAAGATTGTGGATTTGATTCTGGACCACCAACCGCCGCTTCAGGAGGGTGAAGCAGTGCATTGTCAACACTGTGTATGGTGGGGATGGTGTTGTCGTGAACCCTCATGGCTGCAGTATTTGTGACCCCAAGATGCAGGAAACAGGAGATGGATGCGCAGGTAAGAGGATTTGAATATAGTTAAACAGAGAAGGAAGTGGTCTTGCATATAAACAGTTCTCAACATAATGAATCCTTCGAGCCCTGAGGAACAGGCGAGGCAGGCATAAATAGCAGCCTTCTGATTAACACCAGGTGTGGCCAGGCTGCCAATCAGCAGCAGGTGAGGGGAAACAGCGCTCAGGGAGACAAGAAGGAAATTGAACCAAAATGAGAGCACTGATAGGAAATAAACACCAACCTAGGAAACACAACCAGACGTGAATGTGACAGGTGTGCTGCTGACGTCGACTGGGGATGTTGTGGATTGGTGGATGGAATACTTCAAAGACCTCCTTAATCCCACCTACACGTCTTCCTATGAAGAAGCAGTGCCTTGGGACTCTGTAGTGTGCTCTCCTATTTCTGGGGATGAGGTTGTAGTAGTTTAGGAGCTCCTCTGCAAATTCAATTAGAAATATTTGTATGGACATAATACAATTTTGGCTTTTATTATTCGATCACATTTGTGCACAAAAGACCAACCATCAAGTTTTCTTCATCATTTATATTTATTTCCAGTGTCACCATACTAAAAAACATTCTTCTAAATGATAAAACAATAAGGCAAACACGTGAAATATGTTGCGATACGAAAACAACGCCCGAACATCACATAAACCATAAACCAGTGAAGTTGGCACGTTGTGTAAATCGTAAATAAAAACAGATTTCAATGATTTGCAAATCCTTTTCAACTTATATTCAATTGAATAGACTGCAAAGACAAGATATTTAATGTTCAAACTGAGAAACTTAATTTTTTTTTTCAAATAATCATTACCTTAGATTTTAATGGCAGAAATACATTGCAAAAAAGTTGGCACAGGGGCCTTTTTACCACTGTGTTACATGGCCTTTCCTTTTAACAACACTCAGTAAATGTTTGGGAACTGAGGAGACACATTTTTGAAGCTTTTCAGGTGGAATTATTTCCCATTCTTGCTTGATGTACAGCTTAAGTTGTTCAACGGTCCGGGGTCTCCGTTGTCATTTTCTATGCTTCATAATGTGCCACACATTTTCAATGGGAGACAGGTCTAGACTACAGGCAGGCCAGTCTAGTACCTGCACTCTTTTACTACAAAGCCACGCTGTTGTAACACGTGCAGAATGTGGCTTGGCATTGTTTTGCTGAAATAAGCAGGGTCGTCCATGAAAAAGATGTTGTTTGGATGGCAACATATGTAGCTCCAATACCTGTATGTACCTTTCAGCATTAACGGTGCCTTGACAGACATGCCTTGGGCACTAATACACCCCCATACCATACTTTGCGTCTATAACAGTCCGGATGGTTCTTTTCCTCTTTGGTCCGGAGGACACGACGTCCAGTTTCCAAAAACAATTCGAAATGTGGACTTGTCAGACCACAGAACACTTTTCCACTTTGCATCAGTTCATCTTAGATAAGCTTGGGCCCAGCGAAGCCGGCAGCATTTCTGGGTGTTGTTGATAAATGGCTTTCGCTTTGCATAGTAGAGTTTTAACTTGCACTTACAGATGTAGCGACCAACTGTTATTACTGACAATGGTTTTCTGAAGTGTTCCTGAGCCCATGTGGTGATATCCCTTACACACTGATGTCGGTTTTTGATGCAGTACCGCCTGAGGGATCAAAGGTCACAGCCTTGCTGCTTACGTGCAGCGATTTCTCCAGATTCTCTGAACCTTTTGATGATATTGCGGACCGTAGATGGTGAAATCCCTAAATTCCTTGCAATAGCTCGTTGAGAAATGTTGTTCTTAAACTGTTGGACAATTTGCTCACGCATTTGTTCACAAAGTGGTGACCCTCGCCCCATCCTTGTTTGTCAACGACTGAGCATTTCATGGAAGCTGCTTTAATACCCAATCATGGCACCCACCTGTTCCCAATTAGCCTGATCACCTGTGGGATGTTCCAAATAAGTGTTCGATGAGCATTCTTCAACTTTCTCAGTCTATTTTGCCACTTGTGCAAGCTTTTTTGATACATGTTGCAGGCATAAAATTTCAAATGAGCTAATGTTTGCAAAAACAACAAAAATTACCAGTTCAAACGTTAAGTATCTTGTCTTTGCAGTCTATTCAATTGAATATAGGTTGAAAAGGATTTGAAAATCATTGTATTATGTTTTTATTTACGATTTACACAACGTGCCAACTTCACTGGTTTTCTATTCATCACAAATACCTCCAGGAAAGGAAAAATATGCAAAACATGTTTACATAAGCATTTAATACTTATCAATATAATAACACATAAGTCAGACGAAAAGAGAAACAGAACATAAAACAATTATAATTCTATAATTTTATTGGTGCATCAATGTTGTGTATATGTGACGTATACATTTTTAGTCCTTGGAACATATATTTGCTTTCTACCAGCTCATCAGGGGAACAAAGTCTGCCAGAAAAGTTCCAGGACTACATTTCCAAATTCAGAAGAAAGAAGTTGCAAAACATGTTACATAAAGTAGCAAGAATTTGAGTTTTAATAATCATACAACCACTCATTATTCACTTCCATCCATCCATTTTCTACCGCGTATTCATACTTGCCAACCTGGAGACCTCCGATTTCGAAAGGTGGGGTGGGGGGGGGGGGGGGGGGGGGGGCGTGGTTATATATATATATATATATATATATATATAAGAAATACTTGAATTTCAGTGTTCATTTATTTACACACGTACACACACATAACACTCATCTACTCATTGTTGAGTTAAGGGTTGAATTGTCCATCCTTGTTCTATTCTCTGTCACTATTTTTCTAACCATGCTGAACACCCTCTCTGATGATGCATTCTGCTTCGTCTCCTTGTTGTGTGCGCAGTTGTGCACTGCACTCTCTAAAAGCCCGAGATGTTATTGTCACATATGCATGTACACTAGATGGCAGTATTGTCCTGTTTAAGAGTGTCACAACATTGCTGTTTACGGCAGACGAACTGCTTTACGGTAGACGAAAACGTGACTGCTGTTGTTGTGTGTTGTTACCGCGCTGGGAGGACGTTAATGAAACTGCCTAACAATAAACCCACATAAGAAACTAAGAACTCGCCCTCCATCATTCTACAGTTATAACGTGATTGGGCAGACACGCTGTTTATATTGTGGGAAAGCGGACGTGAAAACAGGCTGTCGACACGTCACTCAGGTCCGCTTGGACCTGGAGGGGGCGTGGCCTCCAGCTCCGCCTGAATTTCGGGAGATTTTTGGGAGAAAATTTGTCCCGGGAGGTTTTCGGGAGAGGCGCTGAATTTCGGGAGTCTCCCGGAAAATCCGGGAGGGTTGGCAAGTATGCACGTATTCCTTTTGGGGTCACTTTCAAGTCACCACTTGAAGAGTGAAATTTTTGTTTGGCATTTTTGCAAGGGGGTGTAGGTAATGTTACACATTCATAATTAGATTTAAACAACCTTATTATTGAACTTGGATAGCAAAACATATTTCATCTGACGTGGTCTTCTATAACTCACAGATTTATTGAAAGAATAACATCTTTAAACCTTTACAAAAGCCCAGGCCATGGTCATGTGCCCACCCTACTGGTAGTGGCCCTAAAAGAAATTATCATTGAGTGGTTGACGGCCGGCCCTGCCAGAATGTCGACATAGACATGATGTCATGGTGAAGCAGCCACCAGTTGTCTAGCCACAACTCTCGCTGCACGATCTCTTTGTAGGCGTGCTGCGTGATTGTTTAAAGAAGGCCATCAACAGTCCTGGACCTTTACACACTATGTTTTTGCCTCTCGCACAGTAAGAGGATTCAGCGAATGAGGCCTTCATGAGAGTATGTTGCAAAAGGGTCCTCGGGATACAGAGACAGCTCCTCTGTACTGCTCAGCCCATTGTTGAATTCTGGAAGACAAGGACATGGTTTACAAGAACGCTCGCAATCACGGCTGTGACCACTTATGAGGTCACATGGTCACATGACGTGTAACAAGTGAACACAGATTAGGAATTATTTCACAAACGTGACCATGACTCTGAACCTTCAATAAATACAGACAACTGAGGATGTTTCGATACAACTTTTTCACTTCAGATACCTGTCAGAATGTAGATCTTGGGTGGTTTTGCTTTCCCGGAATGCAAAGGAAAGTTGGCGCGGGCAAGGCGTGAAGGTGAGTACATGATTTATTTTTAACTCTAAACTACAAAAAAAAGGTACAAACAAAAGTCGCGCACAAAGGCGGCGATAAATTCGGCTAAGAAACAAAAAACACTTAGACAGAAACTATGGACAAGAAAAACTACACTTACTGTGATGTGAAAAGCATAAAAACTATGGCATGGAATACAAGCATGCAATAAGTCAGCACAGAGCAAATCCAGAATGTCAGGGGTAAGATAGGATAATGTCACCAGGCCGACTGCCTGGCAACAACAAGCTTAAATACTGGTGACATGATTAGTGAAATCAGGTGCGTGACTCAAAATGTGAAAACGTGAGACAGGTGCGTGACATGAGGATGTGAACCAGGTGAAACTAATGGTTACTATGGTGACAAAGCAAGGGAGTGAAGACAAGAACTAAAAAGTGTCCAAAAACCAAGCAAAACATAACTAAACAAAACATGATCACAGACATGACAATACCGATATCGAAGCCCTGAGTATTTGCCAAACTGATATTAATCCGATACAATATCAGCAGGAATAATACGTACTTTTATTATTTTGTAGTGTGGAATGTTAGAAAAGGTTTTATCCAGGGAAATTTTTCAAACAGAGAACAATGGTAGAGTATGAAAAACACTAACCAACTGTATTTATTATCAAGTATTTGTGATGGACTTATGCTGTCTTTAAAGTGAAGTGGAGTTGTAATTCTTGTTTTGCCGAAAATTATTAATTGGGTTAAGCTCATGGCACAGTGAATAATCCGGACACCTTTGTTACTATGTCTAGCGTGTGACATATTGTGTAATTTGCTGTTGTGTAGCTGTTAGCTTCCAGGGGCCTAAAATGAGTTGCGAGTGTATGCTATGTCAAAGTAAACAAACAAACTCAAAGCCGATGCATGCATCAAACCGTTCGCTCAAACCCAAATCAATAAAACAAAACAATAAAACAGCAGAATCGAGCGGTTGAAAACAATTTCTGCTGGCGTTTCTTGTGTGCAGCTAGCGCACCTGTGTCAGATTGATTATCAAGGCTAGGGCCTGCATTGAAACCAACAAAAATGCAACGTTTGTAGTTTCTCTTTAGATGGCTCCAACAACACCGGTCCCTATTGTTATGTGAGGTGCGCACGACCAATATCAAAACAAAAATCGGAGCCAACTAAAAAACAGAACCAAATCAAAATGTGAGGGTATGTAAGCATGTGTCTTCACACGGTAGCCGGAACCAGAAGAACGATCTTGGAGACCGGTCTTTCGATTATGTTGGTCCAGGTTTGAAGCTTCCCTCTTCGGTCAGGGTTGGTATCAACAATTTTAGCAATAACCCATGACCCTTTTGGGGCATTTCCATCCACTATCATCACAATGTCGCCATGTGTGAAATTTCGTCTAACTCTGTTCCATTTCTGGCGTTCCTGCAGGAGCGGTAGATATTCTTTAAGCCACCGGGACCAAAACAGGTCCACTATGTACTGTACTCGGCGCCAACGTCTTCTTGCTTAAAGACTCCTGGAGGGAGCAGGGGCTGTACCTTAGATAGCAGTCGGTGATTTGGGGTCAGCGGTTCCAAGTCGTTCGGATCATTTGATACGGTGGTCATGCATCCATCCATTTTCTACCGCTTATTCCCTTCGGGGTCGCGGGGGGCGCTGGAGCCTATCTCAGCTACAATCGGGCGGAAGGCGGTGTACACCCTGGACAGGTCATCACCTCATCGCAGGGCCAACACAGATAGACAGACAACATTCAAACTCACATTCACACACTAGGGCCAATTTAGTGTTGCCAATCAACCTATCCCCAGGTGCATGTCTTTGGAAGTGGGAGGAAGCCGGAGTGCCCAGAGGGAACCCACGCAGTCACGGGGAGAACATGCGACTCCACACAGAAAGATCCCGAGCCCGGGATTGAACTCAGGACTACTCAGGACCTTCGTATTGTGAGGCAGACGCACTAACCCCTGTCCCACCGTGCTGCCATACGGTGGTCAAAGAACGGTTATTTAGAATAGCTTCAACCTCACACATGACAGTGATGAGGTTTTCATCATCCAACCTTTGCTGTTTTACGACAGACAGCAAAATCTTTTTCAGCGACCGAATCAATCTCTCTCACACACCTCCATGATGGGCTGCTGCAGGGGGATTAAAGATCCACTTCACACCTTGCTGTAGCATGGCATTGTTGATCTTGTCTTGATTCCATGCTTTAAGAGCTTCCTTTAACTCTCGCTCAACAGCCAATGAAGTTGGTCCCGTTGTCTGATCTTAATTTGTCCATTTGTCCTCCTCTATAAACGAAGCATCAGAGGGCATTAATGCACAAATCCATGTCAAGAGCATGAGCCACCTACAGGTGTACTGCACCACTGGCTGAACATGTGAAAATGACTCCAAATCTTTTCAGTGTGCCCCTTCCTCTTCTGACCTCGATGGGGCCAAAATAGTCCACTCCGACTTCAGTGAAAGGTGGCAGATCAGGTGTGATCCTGTCACTAGGCAAATCTGCCATTTTCTGCTCACCAACATTGCCTTGTTGGAGTCTACATTTTACACAATCGTTTATTATTTTTCTGGAGAATGCGTTGGCACAGGGGATCCAATACCTCTGTCTTAAAACATACATCATGTAATTCCTTTCACAATGTCCTATTTGTCTGTGGATATTTTCGAGAATGAGTCTCGCTTCTGGACTACTGCTCGATTATTTTGCATGGATATGTCATCCATTTTAAATGGGAGTTTCAGCTGGTAGTGTCCGTCTTTCAAATTTGCAGATGGAGACATGATGTGCATGAATTGTTTATCTTCCATGGACATTTCAGCCTTCTCCTCATACACATTCTCAGGGAAGTCATGGTTGAAGTTATGCCTTACAAGATCATCCAAGTTTTCAACTGTTATCATCATCATCCCTAGCTCCTGTTGGAGCTAGGGATGATGCTCGAACCCGGTTTTCCCGGTTGTTTGATAAGAAAAGAACCGAGTCCTCGGACTCGAATCCCTTTTTGAGAACCGGTACCCGTTATCGAGACCACTATAGTAAAGAACAAGAGTTGGTTCTTTATTCGAATCCCTGGGAACGAATCCCGTCCCGACCAGAAATGCCCCGTGAGACATCACAAGAAATGACGTCACGTAGCTCAGTCATTTGTCACGGTTGGGTGCGGTTCGTTCCCGGGACGCAAAACAGACGGCTCCGGACGAAAGCGTGCAGGTAGGAGATGATTTATTTCTCATAAATCATACACATTACATCAGACAGGAACGAAACAAAAGGAAAGCGTGCCGTTCGCACGAGAAGCTAAAGCAAAAACTTACTTAGCACAGGAATACTAGAAGCTAAGGTAACTTTAGCACGGGAATCATGCGCTCGAAAACCAGAATGCCAACGTAACTGTTGCAAATGCAAACAATGAAGCCACGACGAGTGACCGGAAAAGGCAGGCTTAAATAGAGTATCTGCTGAGCAACAGGTGCGCGTACAAGGCAGGTGAAAATCATAAGTAACCATGGTGACTAAAACAAACCCCCGAAGTGCACAACACAACTAAGGAAGTCCAAAACTAACAGAACATAACTAAACAAAACATGATCCGACCACATCATAATACATCACAGTTTCATATAATTTCACTTTACAGGAGTAGGAAGAAGTAAAGCTTATTTAATCCTACCCCTTTCCCACTTCATACAAATATTTACATAATTTACTGACCTTTTTATAATAAAATATCTGTGAATTAGTATATACAACAGTTTTGTAATATGTAATTAATTAATTCGGTTATTATTAATATACTGAGATGAAGAATATCTTATTTTCAAAAAGGTTGAAAGTATTTCTCATGATTCTTCTTCTTTGTACTTTGTAAGCACTATTCATTTGAAATGGATCATATCAGTACAATGTTTAACTTCTTTTCTTAATCCATTCCATCATTTAATTCCACATCATTTTAGCTGTTTGCAATTTTACCAAATCATCGAACTTTAATATTTTTGACTCAATAAATAAAGTGTTTATATGTTCCCTATATCCAACATTATGCATCAGTCTAATTGATCTTTTTTGTAACACGGTTAACGAATGTAGCACACATTTGTAGTTATTTTCCCACATTTCTGCACAATAACTCAGATATGGTAATACTATAGTAGCAAGCAGTAAAAAATGTTTCAAGGTAAAACATTTTTTTTTAAGGTAAAAAATTATTTTCAAGGTAAAAAATGATTTTCAAGGTAAAAAAAAATTTTCAAGGTAAATTTTTTTTTTCAAGGTAAAAAATGATTTTCAAGGTAAAAAAAATTTTCAAGGTAAAAAAAATTTTTCAAGGTAAAATTTTTTTTTCAATGTTAAAAATGATTTTCATGGTAAAAAATGATTTACAAGGTAAAACATTTTTTTCAAGGTAAAAAATGATTTTCAAGGTAAAAAAAAATTTTCAAGGTAAAAAAATTTTCAAGGTAAAATTATTTTTTCAAGGTAAAAAAATTATTTTCAAGGTAAAAAATGATTTTCAAGGTAAAAAATTATTTTCAAAGAAAAAAATTATTTTCAAGGTAAAAAATTATTTTCAAGGTAAAAAAATGTTTCAAGGTAAAAAAAATGTTTCAAGGTAAACATTTTTTTTTAAGGTAAAAAATGATTTTCAAGGTGAAAAATGATTTTCAAGGTAAAAAATTATTTTCAAGGTGAAAAATGATTTTCAAGGTAAAAAAAATTTTTCAAGGTAAATTTTTTTTTCAAGGTAAAAAATGATTTTCAAGGTAAAAAAAAACGTTCAAGGTAAAAAATGATTTTCAAGGTAAAAAAAATTTTTCAAGGTAAAAAATGATTTTCAAGGTAAAAAAATTTTTTCAAGGTAAAATGTTTTTTTCAAGGTAAAAAATGATTTTCAAGGTAAAAAATGATTTTCAAGGTAAAAAACAAATTATGTGAAGTGATTTGTTAAACCAAATATTGTGTTTTTTTCTATATACAACAACCTATCTGATAAGAGGATTCGATAATAGGCTCGAACTCGATAATTTCTTATCAAACATCATCCCTAGTTGGAGCTGACCTTCAGTGCCACCACAGTCGTTCGAAAGTCCATTAACCACCCATCCTAGCCTGGTCTTAACAGCATAAGGACCATTTTCTTTACTATTAATTAACTTCCATGTTTCCATGGTCTTAGGCGCATTAGTTCCTATCAGAAGCTCAATTTCAGCGTCAATATGGGTCAATTCAACTTCTTTTAGGTAATCCCATTCCTTCAAGGCTTCTGATGTGGGAATCTGCTCCTTTGTAACATCTTGGAAGTAGACAGCTGGCAGTGCAATAAACTCATCTTCTTGCAGATTTGATACTTCCAAACCAGAAATTCTGTCCACAGTCACAATCTTCTCTTGTCCAAGGGTTTTCGGTAAGATTCTTGTTTTCCTTCCTTTGGCATTCAGTTGTCTTTGGAGAGCTGTTGTGCAAAAAGTGGCGGTACCACCTGGATCTGAAAGAGCATATGTTAGGATGCTTTTATTGCAGCTTGACAGTTTGACTTGTACAGGTACAATGGCCAATGCTTGGTTTTCACCGGCCCCAGTATGGACATGTTTCTCCAGCGATATCAGAGAGCTGTTTACTGCTGATTGCTCTGTCTGCATTCTGCCTCTTTATTTCCTCTGGTTTATTTCTATCAATGTGTAGCATGGTGGGGTTGATTTAATGAGCAGATCTTACAACTCAGTCTCTTTCTGCAATCCTTGCTTAGATGACCTTTGTTAATGCAGCCGAAACAAATTCCATTAGCTTTGAAGATTTCAACTTTCTCTTCACGTTTTTTGCCATTTAATTCTCTACAGGTATCAGTTGTGTGTTTTTTTTTTGCAAAATAAACATATTCTGAGCTGTGTTGTGACAGGTATTTGATCTTGAAGTGGTAGTGAAGCTACTCTTGTATGCAGAGCCTGATTTTACTTTGGGGAACTTTTTTATGTCAGCCTTTGGTTTGATGTCTTGAATGTTTCCAAACAATGGGTCGCATGCCGGCCCTGCGATGAAGTGGCGACTTGTCCAGGGTGTAGCCCGCCTTCCGCCCGATTGTAGCTGAGATAGGCTCCAGCGCCCTCCGGGACCCCAAAGGGAATAAGCGGTAGAAAATGGATGGATGGATGGGTCGCATGCCATATTTGTTTGTCTTTCAATGAAGCTGACCAATTGCATGAACTTGGCGCGTGCTTGGGTTTGCTCATAATGCTCATTACCTCTCCATTATTCTCTCAATTTGAAAGGAAGCTTTGAGACAAAGGTTATCATGTGGGATGTATTGTTCATATCATTAAGAGCTTCAATGTCAATGTCATTACTACAACTATGGTATCCTCCATATGTAGACAGCTTCTCTCAAGTAACTTTGCCTGCCCTTCAGTATACTGATGTAGAAAGATCAATCTGTCCCGCTCATTACTGGTTTTTCCTTCAATGCAATGCTTGAAGTTGCGCATGAAAGTTAAGTATTGCAGTGGGTCTCCTTTAAAAACAGGAATTTCCTTTGAGGGCAAAGTTGAAAGTCTTTGTTCTTCAATCAGCATTTTGGTTATTTCCTTTTCCATCCATCCATCCATTTTCTACCACTTGTCCCTTTCGTTTTTGCATTATTTTCAACAGATTGGCGTCTGCACCATGTTTGTTACGAGTTTGATTGCCACTCTAAGATGCTGGTAATGGACCCTTTGCCTGTACATGCAGCCTTTTACCACTGGGGGCATTTGAGCTCTGTCCGGGTAACGGGTTAGCAGCATGACTGTATTTCTTGTAATATACAAGTTCATTTCCATCATCATATGCATCCTACTCCTCTTCTCCATCATCAACATCATCCTCTTCTGCCCTGCCATACTGAGCTGTTGTAAAAATCCTTTTGTCCTGAAAGCACACTGCTCCTTCCATCCATCTCATCATTAACTTCGATTTTAGCATCTGAAGCAACAAGTTGGGTTTCAATGGCAAGCGTTTCCTTTTGAGCCTTTATTTGTTCCCTCCTTTGAGTGGGCTCAGCCTCTTCTCTTTCAAGTGCAAGTTTCCTTTTGAGGCCTTCAGCTCGTATCATGAGAGCTGCTTTTTCAGCTTCAGCTGTAGAAGATGTTGGCTGATGAGGCTGCTGGCTGCCCTGCTTTGACCAACCTTGCTTATTGTATGAGAGGCAACTAAAGAATGCTCTTCTGCAACCTCTGTGCTTTGGTGCTCTTGTGCAAGTAATGTTGCATCTTGCATCCATTTTTTGACAGTACCTTTTGAATTCATTGAAACAAGCACGCTTTGGTAAATACCAGTGTGTGTGATCATCTCCTTTTTCCCCTTTGGAAGCAGTCCAAAAATTGAGCATTGTATTTCACTAAAATCTTCAATAAGCTCAGTGAAGTTAATGTAAATTTGTGAAATGGTAGGATTAAATAAGTTTATCTACTTTTCGGACATGATGTATAGAGAAATGATATGAAATTGTGTGAAGTAATATGCTGTAAGTGTGTTCATATTCGAAATAAACTTTAAAGAAATAAATAACCTCCAGGTTATCATATTCAACCATAAGTGATTCAATTGGATTTCTTTTTGTGGTCAGTTGCTTTAATTTAGCACTTCTCGACTTAGTCAACTGCTCCACTTTAGCTGCGAGACCCTTTTCAGTTAATTTGGGTTGTCTCTTTTGTTTAACTTCTTCTGGCTTGCTTCCATCTTTAGGTTTTGCAGGGAAATTTTCTCCCACCACATTTGCATCACGTTCCTCATATTCAACCACATTACTGCCGTCTTTGTATTCAATTGACATTTTGTCGGCAACTCAAAAGCGCAAATAGGAGCACGTCACATGTAGAATGTAAAGCACATTAAACTTGTTGTTGTCGTTTTGCTTGAAGATCGCTAGGTTGTAGTGGATCAATGTTTGAATGAGCAACTAATGAAATAGGTGTGTTGCGAGTGTATGCTATGTCAAAGTAAACAAACAAACTCAAAGCCGATGCATGCATGCAGATTGATTATCAAGGCTAGGTAGGGCCTGCATTGATTGTGTCACCGCTGAAAACCAACAAAAATGCGACGTTTGTAGTTTCTCTTCAGATGGCTCCAACACTATTACCGTATTATTTAAATCGATACCCACAGCCCTACGTCACCAGAAGGCTAACTAGGTGAGGCTCATTTGTAGATGTAATTTATTTAAAAGGGACCAATAAATATTATTGACATATTTGACATGTGAGACATGTGAATATGTGAGATTATAGCCAATGGCTAATTTATACCTCAAAGTCCCTCGGCAAGTTGATGTTAAAATTAGGACAAACACGTTGGGCCTGATCTAAATGCATGCAATTCAATTTACTAAGGCTTGAGCAAAATAAGGATTGCAATCCATTTTGTCTTCATGAGCATGCAGAATATATGCTGATCATCAGGACGCACACAATACTGGAGAGAGTAAATGCTAAAGCAACTATGTAGCACACACAGTGTGATTAATCAAGGACAAAATTGTACTGAAGTAGCGGTTTTACTTTTTAATTTAGCACGTCGACAACGGATGTGCAGAAATAGCTGTGAGAAAGGAGGCGATCGCACTGCAGCTCCATCCTACGTATGCTTGTCAACATATATGGTCAAAAATAAAAATATTAAGACATATTGTCTATCCAGCAATATCATTTTATAATTTTATAGCTGCTGGATGACTTAAGGGGCTGATTAAAACAAATTCAATTAATGGGTTTTGGTGTCTGCTGGCTTTTTTTTTTTTTTTTAATGACCTTCGTTTTTAGAGAAGTAACATTATCAACGTATCTCCTATGTGTAAAAAACTTCTTGCAATATTCATTTTCTTGCATCTGGAACTTATCAGGGCATCCACGCAGTTAGCATTGTCTTACAAACCCCGTTTCCATATGAGTTGGGAAATTGTGTTAGATGTAAATATAAACGGAATACAATGATTTGCAAATTCTTTTCAACCCATATTCAATTGAATGCACTACAAAGACAAGATATTTGATGTTCAAACTCATAAACTTAATTTTTTTTTTGCAAATAACAATTAACTTAGAATTTCATGACTGCAACACATGCCAAAGTAGTTGGGAAAGGGCATGTTCACCACTGTGTTACATGGCCTTTCCTTTTAACAACACTCAGTAAACGTTTGGGTACTGAGGAGACACATTTTTTAAGCTTCTCAGATGGAATTATTTCCCATTCTTGCTTGATGTACAGCTTAAGTTGTTCAACAGTCCGGGGGTCTCCGTTGTGGTATTTTAGGCTTCATAATGCGCCACACATTTTCAATGGGAGACAGGTCTGGACTACAGGCAGGCCAGTCTAGTACACGCACTCTTTTACTATGAAGCCACGTTGATGTAACACGTGGCCTGGCATTGTCTTGCTGAAATAAGCAGGGGCGTCCATGGTAACGTTGCTTGAATGGCAACGTATGTTGCTCCAAAACCTGTATGTACGGTACCTTTCAGCATTAATGGGGCCTTCACAGATGTGTAAGTTACCCATGTCTTGGGCACTAATACACCCCCATACCATCACAGATGCTGGCTTTTCAACTTTGCGCCTATAACAATCCGGATGGTTCCTTTCCTCTTTGGTCCGAAGGACACGACGTCCACAGTTTCCAAAAACAATTTGAAATGTGGACTCGTCAGACCACAGAACACTTTTCCACTTTGTATCAGTCCATCTTAGATGAGCTCAGGCCCAGCGCAGCCGATGGCGTTTCTGGGTTGTTGATAAATGGTTTTCGCCTTGCATAGGAGAGTTTTAACTTGCACTTACAGATGTAGCGACCAACTGTAGTTACTGACAGTGGGTTTCTGAAGTGTTCCTAAGCCCATGTGGTGATATCTTTTACACACTGATGTCGCTTGTTGATGCAGTACAGCCTGAGGGATCGAAGTTCACGGGCTTAGCTGCTTACGTGCAGTGATTTCTCCAGATTCTCTGAACCCTTTGATGATATTACGGACCGTAGATGATGAAATCCCTAAAGTCCTTGCAATAGCTGGTTGAGAAAGGTTTTTCTTAAACTTTTCAACAATTTGCTCACGCATTTGTTGACAAAGCGGTGACCCTCGCCCCATCCTTGTTTGTGAATGATTGAGTATTTTATGGAATCTACTTTTATACCCAATCATGGTACCCACCTGTTCCCAATTGGCCTGTTCACCTGTGGAATGTTCCAAATACGTGTTTGATGAGCATTCCTCAACTTTATCAGTATTTATTACCACCTTTCCCAACTTCTTTGTCACGTGTTGCTGGCATCAAATTCTAAAGTTAATGATTATTTGCAAAAAAAAAAAATGTTTATCAGTTTGAACATCAACTATGTTGTCTTTGTAGCATATTCAACTGAATATGGGTTGAAAATGATTTGCGAATCATTGTATTCCGTTTATATTTACATTTAACACATTTTCCCAACTCATATGGAAACGGGGTTTGTAAAAAAAAATTATTTCCATAGTTGATGCACTGCAGGATACCTCTAAAATGCCCCAACAAAGTGGCACACTTTACATTTGTCTGCTGGATGTTTGAAAACATAGCAAAACAGGTAGGAGCACGATAACGTGCATGTGCAGTACATGGTGACAGCCGTGTAGTTCTTAAACCTCAGTTAAATTGGGTGGTCTGCACCAGATATTAAATCGTACACACAGTTTTAGCAGATCACAGGAACACGCCCACTAATAATACACACACTTTTATAGTTTGCACACGCTGTTTAGCGCATGTTATTTGGATCATAGTACACACTTAGTACCTTAGTACACACATTAACAATATTATAATGTCAAATAAAGGTTTTCGGTCCAAAGGTGTTGCTGACACTCACTGCCACAACTCTATCTGGATCCTGGGGTCACGTTGCAAGCAAGACTTTCAGCTTGTGACAAGTTCCTTATAAGCAGGTATTGTGTTTCATGTTGCCCAAACACTTTTTCTGAACACCACTAAACAATTTTTAAGAGGTTTTGGTGTCAATAATTGTGTATAAAATAACTGAATCAGCATATTTTCTTAAGTTTTACCAATTTAGAATGTTATATTTCTCGAGTATTCTGCAATAATGATAGATGGTGGGCATTTTATGTCATATTTTTTTATGTTTTTTAAATAAATAACTGAACACCAATTTAAGTGTGGATGTATTTGTCAGTGTCAGTCATGTGGGGCACGTTGCACCTGAGACGATGAGCTTCTCCTTCATGATGTTGACGTCCCGACTGGAGCGATTTGGCACAGCGCTCAGCATGATCTGCTCAGGGTTGCAGTTGTGCATGGCGCTCATCCTCCACCTAACAGCAAAACACGACAAGCTGCAGACTTCACACTGAGCTGCACAAGTCCTGAGCTGTGACATTGAAGAGCTTTCCTGTAAAAGTGCTGATGCACACACAATCATGCCCTTCTAAGGCAACTTCTATTCACGAAGCAGAATACAAACATGCTTGCAAGATCAGCCCGAGGGCGTTTAGGCAGGAAAAGGATGCCAAACAAGGAGGGGCACAGCAATACCTGATCATATGAAAGCTGACAGACGCCAGCGGGCAGCGGAGAAAGGTTAGATCAGGCAAGAAAGCACATGAGAGGACAAAGACAAGAAGAAAAGAGGTTACATTAATACTACGATGTGGTTAAACGAGTAATGTGAAGTATTGAAATAGTGTTCAAGTTTTTGACTTTTTACTCTAATTATGTTTTTTCTGAAAATACTTATGTCCCGAAATGTATACTATCATAAGATTGTTCACATTTTAAACAATAGTAGTATACAATTGGTACATAAAAAAAATGGAAATATAATATAAATATTAAAACAAAATGGGAGAAGGAAGTAGGGATAACTATATCTGAGGAAGAATGGACAATAATATGGAAATATCAATGGACTTGTACCAGCTCACCCAAGTGGAGGGAGTTTGGCTGGAAAAATTTAATCAGATTTTTTATTACACCTTCTCAGAAGTCTCACTATGATAACAACTCCCCTGCCTGCTGGAGAAATTGTGGGAATTCAAATGCAAACCACTACCATGTTTTCTGGGACTGCTCCACCATAAAGGACTATTGGAAAGAGATACACCAAGCTCTACAGGATATTTTCAAACGTGAAATACCCCTCGAAAGTAAAACTTTGTTTTTTGGACATGTACCTCAGGACTGGCTGAAGAAATATAAACACTTAATGAATATCCTACTGGTGGCTTGTAAAAAGACCATTACTAGGAAATGGATATCCCAGGAGAGCCCAACTTTGAAGCAATGGATGGAAACAGCAATGGACATACATAAAATGGAGAAGATAACTGCCTTTATTATTTATAAATTAGAGAAATGTACTTCATACTGGGAAAATTGGGTCAACTATGTCACGCCCCATAAACCTGACTTTAATTTTTCGAATTAGCGATTGTACTGCAAAAAAAAAAAAAGGGATTACTCCCTATATGTGTATATGTATGTATGTATATATATATATATTTATGTGTGTATATATATATATATATATATATATATATATATATATATTATTATTTTTTTTTTTTTAATATATATATGTTAGAGATGCGCGGTTTGCGGACACAACCGCGGAGTCCGCGGATTATCCGCGGATCGGGCGGATGAAATTAAAAAAAATAAGATTTTATCCGCTCGCGGGTCGGGTCGGGCGGATTAATTAGATTTTTTTTTTTTTTAATTTTTTTTTTGTTTGTTTTTTTGCGGGTGGCAGTTAAACCAATTCGGAAATATATATACATAGTTAAATGTTGTTACCCACATACGAAAAACGAGCAGGCACCTGCAGCATATGCCACAACAGAAGAAAAAAAAAGAAAAGAGATGGACACTTTTACGGAGCGGAGAAGGGACGCCTCGCCGGGGTCCGGGACCGAGGCCCCTTCCCCCGAGAGGGCCCCACCGGGAGCCGTAGCTGAGGCGATCCGCGAGAAGGGCCCGACGCACGTCCAGGGTCACTACCGCGCCCACCGCACCGACACCCCGCCTCGTCCGCTTTCGCCGCGGCCGGCGTCACGCGCAGCAGGTAAGCAGCTTACCTGCCCGCCACCCCCGTGGCCGGGAGCTCGTAACATGGGTCACTCCGCGCGCTCCGCCCGCGCAGCTTACCTGCTTGCCACCCCTGTTGCCGGGGGCGCGTAACAGGGGTCACTCCGCGCACAGTGCGCTCACGAAAGGGGTGGGGCTCACCCTGGTTGATATAGAGAGCAGGACGGTGGCCATGGAATTTCATTTAAGGTTTGTGATAAACCATCAAACTCATTCGTTAAAAGGACTCTATAGTAATATAAAGCGAAATTTTCTGGACATTATCATGCAAGAAAAGTTTATTTTTGGGATCGCGATCACCGCGTAATGATTTTTAAAGGTTGCATTACATTATTAACTGTCCCATGTGATCAGCCAGTGCGATTGGAAGTCCATGCTCAATTATTGCCTCCGTAAATAAAACTTCGGCATTTATCACATCCAAAGAATCTGTTTGGGCGACGAAAAACGTTGAAAGTTTTCCACTTGTATCGCTAGCAACGGCATTAGACTTGTGTTTTTTTGTCCCAACGTGGTCTTTTACATCGCTAATTCCTCCGTGTCCGATCGAAAAATTTTGTCTGCACAAGGTGCAATTCGCGTAGTTTTCACCCTTTTTTTTTTTTTTAAATTAATATTAGATATATAACAACGGGCGGATGGCGGGCGGATGCAGTTTTGATCAAACGTTACATCGGGTGGATGGCGGATGGATGACGACTTTCTGACGCGGTTGCGGATGAGATAAATTGCCTATCCGCGCATCTCTAATATATGTATCTGTTTATATTTTATTTTATTTCTGATTATTATTATTATTATTACTGTGTTATTATTTCCTTTTTTTCTTTTTCTGTTTATTTAATCAATGTATTTGTAGATTTTACTTTGTTTATTTGTTGTTGTTGTTTTTTGGGGGGGGTGCGTTGTATGGATGGGATATAAACAAAAATATTTTGACATTTAGGACAGACAATAGATTTATGTGAATATGTTGTAATGGATTGGAAGGTCTGATGCTGGATGTCAATAAAAATATAATACTTTTTTTTTTTTTTTTAAATAAAAAAATGGAATAAGTAAACATTTATGTGAAAAAATAAAAAAATAAAAAAATGGCTTTTTCTATGTTGTGACACTGAAGTTGAACAGACTCGTCATTTGAATAGTTCAATCATATACATGAATTGATAACTTTTTGTTTGATGCTCATAATTCCGGGTGTCCTGAATGCAACCTCGCTCATTGTAATCATCGTTGGTGCATAATGAGGAAGTGTTGTGTTGTTTTTGTTGTTGTTGTGGCTCCTGGCTAACTGTGTTGTGTAAGTGTTAAGTGCACTTCTGTCAGTACACTAAACACTTACAAGACGTTACTCGGTCAATATCAATACTACTACATTACTTACAATATATTACCGTATTTTTCGGACTATAAGTCGCAGTTTTTTTCATAGTTTGGCCGGGGGTGCGACTTATACTCAGGAGCGACTTATGTGTGAAATTATTAACACATTACCGTAAAATATCAAATAATATTATTTAGCTCATTCACGTAAGAGACTAGACGTATAAGATTTCATGGGATTTAGCGATTAGGAGTGACAGATTGTTTGGTAAACGTATAGCATGTTCTATATGTTAGTTATTTGAATGACTCTTACCAAAATATGTTACGTTAACATACCAGGCACGTTCTCAGTTGGTTATTTATGCGTCATATAACGTACACTTATTTAGCCTGTTGTTCACTATTCTTTATTTATTTTAAATTGCCTTTCAAAAGTCTATTCTTGGTGTTGGGTTTTATCAAATACATTTCCCCAAAAAATGCGACTTATACTCCAGTGCGACTTATATATGTTTTTTTCCTTCTTTATTATGCATTTTTGGCAGGTGCGACTTATACTCCGGAGCGACTTATACTCGGTACTTGAACAATATCACTACTACTACAGTACTTACAATATATTACTCAAACAATATCACTACTACTACATTACTTACATTATAATACGTGTACAAAATATCACTAGTACTACATTACTTACATTATCACTACTACTACATTACTTACATTACATTACTTGTACAATATCCCTATTACTACATTACTTGCAATATATTACTTGTACACGATTCCTACTACTACTTGTACAATATCACTACTAGTACAATACTTACAATATATTACTTGTACAATATCAGTAGTACTACTATTTTACTTGAAATATGTTACTTGTACAATATCACTACTACTACTTTGCTTACATTACATTACTTGTACAATATTCCTATTACTACATTACTTACAATATATTACTTGTACAATATCCCTACTACTACATTACTTACATTACATTACTTGTACAAAATCACTACTACGCCATGAGTTAGAATATGTTACTTTTAAAATATCACTACTACTTCAATACTTACATTATATTCATTGTACAACATCACTACTACTACATTACAATATGTTACTTGTACAATATCACCAACAAATAGTTGTTGCAGGTTGCTGAGTCTGCATTCATGTATCTTTCAAAGGAGGCACCAATGGCTAGTTCTTTAAGTGTGGTTACCAGTGCCATTATGGAACCTTGTTTCGGTACCCATCCCAACATTAAAGCTAGTAATTAGACCAAAAGACTAGGTAGCTATTGGTGTCTCATTTGGATGCTAAATTAATGCAGACTCAACAACCTGCAGCGAAGGTGATATTGAGCAAGTAACGTCTTGCAAGTCAGTGTTTCACAACCTTTGAGGAGCCAAAACAATTCAAATTGGAATTGACCTGCACTGGGAAAATAGCCTCAGTTTGTGATAATAGATCTGTTTATCGAGTAAAACTGAGACTTCAAGTAAGCGCAAGGACTTTTATAGAAAAATGCAGATGATAAGGCAAAGCCCTGAGGCAGACTGGACAGATGCGAGTATGAATGCTGAAAACACTGCGTAGCGAACACAGAGGTGAAAAGATCATTGCTAAATACTGAAAGTGTATTTTTAGAGGAGGTCAGACTGAATATTTACAACTTCTGCTGCTTAATATGGTGGTACCTCAGTTTTAGTACGCCACACTTTTCATAGAATTCGGTTTGAGAATTTTCGCCACAATTTTGCTCGGGGACCACATTTCCAGAAAGCCAAGGACCGAGAGGACGGACTTCTTCTTTCACTAATACAGCGGAGGAATTTGCTTCAATATAAAGTAGGAAGGGTATTCGTATGACCTCATTAATCGCGGTTTACCTGACACATGAACTGTGACGAATTGGGGCTCTGGGTGCATTATCTATTTAAGAAGCCATGCGGCACTGTCAGGGCAGCAGTGTTGAATATCTTAAAATGTGTTTTGTGGCAATTCTAACTTTGACCACAGTGTCAGGTGTATGTAGGGTGGGACATTCTATCTTTTTTTTTAGCATTGTAAAATGATTAATCACCCCACCTTCCTCTCACGTGAGATCCACCCAAGAATGAGGGCATACACAAATTATTTCCCTATTGTACACATTTTTCTATTTATTAACCCTGTTTCAGAACCAATTAAGATCATAAATCGAGGTTCCATTCATTTAGTGCGGCTAATTGGTAAACCGATTTCCGTGAAGTAGGATTAATATTAATAAATGTATTTGTTCTATAGTTAGGGCATAACGAAAACAGTAATCAACCTTCTAAACACGCTTTTTTTTTTAACCTAATTAGAGCCCTAACAACATAAAATAACACTCATTTAGTTATTTGTATACACCTTTCACCCAAAATAGTAGCAATGAGTGTGTTCTACTGTAGATTACAGTACTCACTTGTAGCCTGGAGGATTCTTTAAGTGCCGCCCGGCTACTACAACACGGCTACTGCGTGGAAATACTTCATCACAACCTGCGCAATTTCTCTTAAGTTACAACTGGGTATTTATGTGCTGAAACGACAGGCGTGTGTTTTTTTGCAAAAACTTGGTCAACTTGACAGTCAGCAGCTACGACCATTAGCCGTGTTGTTCGCATTGTGTGTCTACACTTAGAATTGCAAGGACAGCTGCTGATAGCAGTCTTGTTATCGTTAAGTGACGCGCCGGTACTGGTACATCTCGTCTTTTGATGTCAATCACGTCTAACTCTCGCCAACGTGATCTCCACATTGATGAGGCAGAAGTTAAAGATGAAGTTCAGGGTTTCCCCTTAATCTGTTTGATTATGACGGTCTGCCACAGCAACATATTAGCCGCCACACCTTAAAAATGGGGGCTTTTTACATGAAAACAAAATAAAGTAATATAATGTATTGCAGCGTCTTGAAGAGGACACACAAAGTTTGACGCTATTTTTACCTATTATTGCCAATTTTATGCCTACAACGGGCCCAATACCAACAATTATTTTCTCTGTACACACACGTCTCCCTGTTTCACTCCTAGACACACAACACTTCCTCATTCTCCGCCAACACGATGTGTTCACAGACCATGGGAAAAATTAACATCATAACACACTAACAACACAAGCAAGTAGGTACAGTATAAATAGACATATACAGTTCATTATTTGTGTGCTATTGACGAGTGATGCATTGAAGATGTACTTCGATCACCACTTCCGAAAACCGGTCGTAATGATGATATAAGCCATGTGCACGGGGTAGTCTGGATCGAAGGCAGCATGTCTGCAATGTGGATGTACTTTAATGTATCGAAAATATACCTGCAGACAGCGATCTTCAAAATTCAAGAGAACACTGACAGCTTTTCAGGAGAGGAAGGCTTCCAGCAGCATGAAGCATAAGTATAACGTCAGGCTCTGTGCAGGTCGCTTTTCGTCACGGACATTGAGCGACAGAAGTAAAGAGTTTTTAAACACGAGTACAGTCTACAATTACACTTGAAATTAGGGATGTCCGATAATATATATATATATATAAATGCGTTAAAATGTAATATCGGAAATTATCGGTATCGTTTTTTATTATCGGTATCGTTTTTTTTGTTTTTTGTTTTGTTTTAATTAAATCAACATAAAAAACACAAGATACACTTACAATTAGTGCACCAACCCAAAAAACCTCCCTCTCCCATTCACACTCATTCACACAAAAGGGTTGTTTCTATCTGTTATTAATATTCTGGTTCCTACATTATATATCAATATATATCAATACAGTCTGCAAGGGATACAGTCCGTAAGCACACATGATTGTGCGTGCTGCTGGTCCACTAATAGTACTAACCTTTAACAGTTAATTTTACTAATTTTCATTAATTACTAGTTTCTATGTAACCGTTTTTATATTGTTTTACTTGCTTTTTTATTCAAGAAAATGTTTTTAATTTATCTTATTTTACTAATTGTTTAAAAAAGCATCCTTATCTTCACCATACCTGGTTGTCCAAATTAGGCATAATAATGTGTTAATTCCACGACTGCATATATCGGTTGATATCGGTATCGGTTGATATCGGTATCGGTAATTAAAGAGTTGGACAATATCGGAATATCGGATATTATCATTATCACCATTATATTATATATATATTATAATTAGCCATTATCGGACATCCCTACTTGAAATACATGCTATATTTGTTAATATTCGTTTTTAATAAAGAAAGAGTGACTAAAAAGATTGGAGAAATCTCTGGAAAAAAATAAAAAATTCTCAATAAATTACATTACAGTACAATATGCAGCAACAATTGAAAAATACAGCAAAACGAATCTTACGTAAGAAAAAATATATGTTAATACTATGATGAATAATAACAGATATGTTTTCCTTTTTAAAGAAAATATATTCATCATAGAAAATATATTGATCACGCCCCAAGCCACGCCCCAATTGCCAGAGGCATCTTGGCAATCTAGGGGAAACCTTGTAAGTCTATCAAAAAGATGTTCTGCCAAAAGTTGGTCAACTTCATTGTTGCTGTGAAGATAGGACCAAAATGAGCCATCGTGTTGTTAGCATTGTTCACCCTTAACCAGGAAATGGATGTCCTGCTTGGTGAATATCTTTATTGATTGCCACATCATAGTAGAAAATAAGACAATTCTCCCATCCCTTACCCCACATACTGCTGCCATACTAGTCCATAGCCTGGTCACCTCTCGCCTGGACTACTGCAACTCTCTCCTGTTTGGTCTCCCTCACAAGTCACTTCACAAACTTCAGCTTCTCCAGAACTCTGAAGCCCGGATAATCACCAAAACCCTTTCAATGCAGCACATCACCCCTGTTCTGCAGCAACTCCACTGGCTACCCATCAAACATCGTATCCACTTTCAAATAATTATCCTCACTTTCAAAGCTATCCATATCCTCTCTCCATCTTATCTCTCTGACCTGATCCATGTCGCCACGCCCTCACGTTCCCTAAGATCCTCTTCATCCATCCATCTCACTGTCCCCTTATTTAAACTGTCCACCATGGGTGCCCGAGCTTTCAGCTGCTCTGCCCCACATCTTTGGAACTCTTTCCCACCAGACCTTCGTAACTTAGACTCAATATCCCTCTTCAAATCAAGACTCAAAACACACCTATTCCTGACTGCTTATTCATTGTAATCATCTTCTCTTCTCTATCTTTGTTGTTGTTGTTTTTATCCAATTTGATTTTATTGTTTTGATTTTGTACGGTGTCCTTGAGTGCCCAGAAAGGCGCCTTATAAATAAAATGTATTATTATTATAATTATTAATTACTGCACTGTAATACATTGAACACATTGAGACTTAATTTAACCCTTAATTTAGGCCAAACATATGTAAAATATGCTTTAAAAACAATCTGCGTTATAGTGAAGCTGTGATGTGGCTAGCACCGACTGTATTTTTGTTTTGTGTGTTCCTGAAAACCAGCATTGTCGACAGTGAGCAATTGATTTTTGTCCATTTATTTTGTTGGTTACAAAATTGTGAGGAAAAACCAACTCCATACAACAGGAGAGAAACCACCCCTGCCTGAGCATTCATACTCCTCACAGTGATATGACCAATCTAGCATGAACTGCTGAACTGAAGTCTACTTCGATGAGAGGCAAAACGTTTTCTGAGACAAACTGAACAGTCCAGTTGTGATGGATTGAATGCCCTGACAATGAACAGATGAGTGGGAGCGTCCATTGACAACAGGAGAGCTCAGCTGTTTTTAAGGAGCGACTACAAAGAAGCTAGTCAAATATGATTTATAAAACAGCATTTTAGGAATCTGCTGCAAAAATGTTAGTCTCTTCCAAGTTTTTGGAAATGAACTTGCAGGCAGGTTTGGTGTCAGTACCATGATAGCCTTGCTATATACCATCTCTGTTATCAAATGGCCAAACATACCACGTTACAAACTAGTCCCGTTTGTATGCGTATTATTTAGCGCAAGGGAGCGTGCAAACATAGAATCTCAAGCGTAAATTATGTGCGGCTTTGCAATATCCCCACACATTTTGGCCAATCATCATCATTTATCTCTGAGCGGCTCTAAAAGGGGCACATCGATTGTTTAATCAAAACTTATGTTTCTTTCTTGAGTAGACAAAGCAGGAACAACAACGTGTAACAATACACCAAATCTTTACTGCTCACACAGCACATTTGTCATCTTCCTGTTAGAGATGTTGAAGTGTGATGTTAATCGCTCATCGTTTCTCATTTACCAAAAACATTTGCGCCATATATAACTCTTAACGTGCGGGGGTGGATATTTTGGAACCTAAATCAATGTTTAAAATGGACACACTTTTCAAGCGTAAAACATACATGGAGAATGTCTGCAACTTGTGGACAACAAAGCAAACAGGGGACTATAAGGAAGCTGTTAGTGGTGTTTCTTCCGAAGTCCGCCTTAATGCACGGGCTTTCCTGGGCTGAAGCATTGGGGTCACACCCAATCAGAGGCCTCGATTTTGAAGGCGGAATGCAATGATTGGTGTTCGTAGCTATCATCGTAGCTATCGATCACAAACTGCTCAGCTTTGTATAGTGATTGTGTACTCTCTTTCGACTGCATTGTTTTTTCCTACTACTCCAAGCAGTGCTCAAACCCAAATCACCTATGCGAGAGACCAGCGTACTACTATTAAGCTAAAACACAGGCAGTCTACTGGACCGCCAGCACATGCCAATGCAAAGGACATGTATTCATCTACGAAAAATATTTTTAAAATGCGTGAGATTTTTGCATTATTGCTGTTCTAATAAGTGAAGTCATGTTACTTTTTTCAAACTGTGTTTTCGGGTGGGTACGGTGGGGTTGTTGAAGATGAGGGTTGGTGTGGGCGGTGATGCTGGTTGTTGAGATTTAGGGGGCTACCCTCAACGCCAACCCCCCTGGGTTAAGTTGGCCCTGTTTCTTCCTTCCTATAACTATAATTAATCATTACTATTATTAGTTATAATTAAACCTGTACAGTAATGTATGTGCTTCTACTGCCATTGTGTGTGTACTTTTAAGTCTGTGTGGTATAAAATGAATAAAATATCAATACAGTATTTATTTTCCTTTCTTTTCTTTTTTTGCATTTTGAGGTTAAGGTCACAAGGAACACTTAAAACATTGATAGCAAATTCATAACATCACAAGTTGATTAAAAAAATAAGCCACAAAATTGGCAACTTTTGCCACTGTTTTCTGAAAAATGTTGCCACAATCACAAAAAAAGCCTGTAAAATTCTGGAGGGACTAGTTGGTGGTTCAGTCTCTGTACTTTTATTGAATAAGACTGCAAAAAAATCCACTATTGGGCAAAATAATGTTTCGAGGTCAGCAGTTTGATAAAGTAGGTGAGAAACACTATTGAATTCACAAAATAACCCATAGCAAAGCGCTCCCCTTTCCTCCTCCTTCTCCACTCAATGCTGTCTTCGCCAACAACAGCCTTCAATAGAAGTAATGTTAATTGTTCATTTATACATTTTTATTCATCATTTATATGTATTTCACATTGATTTTGGCATGTAAAACTATAATTATTATAAATTAATCAGATTTACATGATGAAATTGCTTCAGTTTTTGTACGATTTAGTTTTTCTTGTGACCTTTTGGAATGGGTTACTGATTAAACCCGAGGTCCAACTGTATTATTCAAATAATCTTACTTCTGAAAACTGAAGAGTCCGATCACCACGGCCAGCGAGACGAGATCAGATGTGATCCAGATGAAGCTGTAAGCTTTCTGACTCTGAAAGAGAACAAAGTGCTGTAGTTTCCGTAAAGAACCACTTGAGGGCGCAGTCAACATGCTTAAAGGAGAACAAAGCTGCAACTGAACATGTCCTTCAAACTTTGTTGTTCCTTGCTGAGATCAACTGCTCCTTGTTATTGCCAGTCTTCGTAATCTCCTGTCGTCCTTTTGTCTCACTGTGACCTTGCCTTTGTGTGTTTGTGTGCGGTGTCAGAATAAAGAGTTGTTTACCATGAGCCAGATGGGGTAAGGCACCTTTCGTAGGACTTGGGGGGCATCAGAGGACACAGAAGGCACCCCGCTACACCACAGGAGTGAGTACAGCCATGGTTTGTTCACCGGGTAGATTGTCACACTCACATTGTTTGCCAGATATTCCCTGTGGGGTGGAGTGCAACAAAAAAAAAAAAACTCCTTTTGCAGAATTTCATGTCACTGATAGACAATGCTAAATCATGCATGCACTTCAATTAACCCTGCATTCATCCATTTGTCAACAATCAAATCAAATAATGTGTTCATAGACAAGTCCATACATCCACCATCATTCCTTCTAATATGCATTTTAAAAATATGGGGACATAAGGTACTTTTTAAGTGTTGCAATACAACTTTTTTATCATCGGATATATATTCGATATATATTTATACATCACATTTTTTACACATGATATTTTTCACCTTTTTTTAATCAAACTTGAACTGAATTTAAATGCTAAAACAAATTTATGGGGATTCTTTTTTTTTGCAGAAACCCTTTTAAAGGGTACGTATCATCATTTTAATCTACATTTAAAACATGTTGTGGTATATATAATAGGTATCAGATATGCTTTGGTGTAAATTATGCATACATTTTGCTCCACAGTCACTTTTATACGCCGTTTTTTAAATCTGTCTACAATATGTTTGATTCCTGAGATGTTCCCAGATTGCAAATGAAACCATGGCCCACCCTCTCTAAAAGTATCATAATGTATCTTTTCAAAATGTACACTGTTTGAAAATATATATTAAAGTTGCTACTGCTATTTGTTTTTGCGGACAGTGTTGAAAATAACCTTCATAAACATTATATAGATTCACCTGGTCACTACAGTAGGTACACCTGCACACTCGCTGATGGAGTACATAAAACAGCTTTTTTTTTTTTTTTAAACATTTATTTAACTTGTTGGTGTTATTTTTTTTTTTTTTTTTTTTTCCTGTCCAGCTACTCAGGCAAATCATATTGTTAATGTAGATGCCCATATCGGCTGTACAGATTTACTTTACAAAAGAGAAGTGAGGGATACTTCTGTTGTGGCCTTATTTGTATTTGACTTTATTAAATGAATTTATATTAATGTTTTCCGCAGCCGGCGGAGCAAGAGGGGATAGAAAGAAGAAGAAAAACAGAAGGCCGGGGGAAATTGCGGGAACAATGGGGGAATAAGACAGAGAGACAACAACAAAAACAACAGAACAGCATCAGCAAATAAATATTAATAACACAGAAATGACAATAAACAAATGGAGCAATTAAAATACCAAAATAAATAGCACTATTGATGAATAATAATAATAATAATTACTTTTATTATCAACAATACAATTGTTTCAAATGCAACAATACATATATGTAATGATAACTTGAATTACAAATGAAAGCAGATAAATGGACGGAAAGAAAGAGAAGCGAACTATATTAACCCTGTAGATTGTTATATCGTTATCAGTGTGCCGTGTTTTACCCAGTTTCCCCTAGGGGAACAACGTTAATATATGTTTGATGAAACATGATTATATGCATTAGTGCATGTATGCATATGTGCTTATATATGAACAGTACATGTATATGTATGTTTCTACAGTGAATGTGCGTGAGTGTGTATGTATGTACCGTATTTTCCGCACCATAAGGCGCCCTGGGTTATAAGCCGCGCCTTCAATGAACGGCATATTTCAAAACTTTGTCCACCTATAAGCCGCCCCGTGTTATAAGCCGCATCTAACTGCGCTAAAGGAATGTCAAAAAAACAGTCAGATAGGTCAGTCAAACTTTAATAATATATTAAAAACCAGCGTGATGTGGGCGCGCATGGAGTCGTATATCAACATGGACGGAGCTGCGTGAAAAAGCCACCCGGCCTCTTCGCGTGAACTTACCTTAACCACTTGCTCATCTTTTCTTCATCCATCCATCCCTTCGAGTTAGCTTTTATGATGACGCCGGCTGGAAAGGTCTCTTTTGGCAAGGTCTTCCTTTTGAATATCACCATGGGTGGAAGTTTCTGGCCATTAGCATGGCAAGCTAGAACCACAGTGAAGGATGACTTCTCATTCCCTGTGGTGCGAATATTCACCGTACGTGCTCCCGTTGTATCCACAGTGCGGTTCACAGGAATATCAAAAGTCAGTGGAACCTCGTCCATGTTGATAATGTTCTCTGGTCGGATCTTTTTTTCAGCTATCTTGTTTTTACAATATGCACGGAAAGTAGCCAGCTTTTCTTGAAAGTCTTTAGGCAGTTGCTGTGAAATAGTAGTCCGTGTGCGGATGGAGAGATTGCGTCTTTTCATGAACCGGAAACCTGTCGCTTAGTAGGAGCCATTTTGTGGTCTTTACAGATGTAAACACACAAAGGAAATGAAACGTAATATCCGCGCGCTTCTTCTTCTTCTACGCGGGCGGGTGGTTGCTTACAGTAGAAGAAGCGCTTCCTGTTCTATGGGGGCGGGTGCTTACCTTGGCGGTTGCTTGCGTAGAAGAAGAAGCACTTCCTCTTCTACGGGGAAAAAAGATGGCGGCTGTTTACCGTAGTTGCGAGACCGAAACTTTATGAAAATGAATCTTAATATTAATCCATATATAAAGCGCACCGGGTTATAAGCCGCACTGTCAGCTTTTGAGTAAATTTGTGGTTTTTAGGTGCGGCTAATAGTGCGGAAAATACGGTACTGTATTTGTGTATGTAATGTATGTGTATATATCGTCATCAACAATACAGAGATCAAGACTGTAGAAAAGTTCTGCTACCTGGGTAGCGCCATTACGAGCAACGGATACCTGGATACTGAGAGGATGCATTGCATTGGAAAGGCAAGCGCGGCCTTCAGCAGAATGACAAAGAGACTGGCGAGTCCACGGCATCCGTCTCTCCATCAAGATTGCCGTCTACACAGTGCTCTATTGCAGTGAGACATGGACCACCTACCGCCGACACATCAAACTGCTGGAGCAGTGTCACCAGCGTTGTCTGCGGAGGATCTGCAACATCAAGTGCAAGACAGAGTGTCTCACCTCCAGGTTCTGGAAAAGTGTGGCCTCCTCAGCATCGAATGTTTGATCAAGAAGTGCCAATTGACATGGACAGGACATATTATCTGCACGGAAGACAACAGGATTCCAAAGATGCTACTATATGGACAGTTGAAGCAGGGGCATCATGGTCAGGGAAGACCTCTCAAGAGGTACAAAGACACTCTGAAGGCAAACCTTAAGAAATGTAACTTCACTGTGAACTCTTGGGAAGCAACAATCCACGACAGAGCTCTTTGGAGGCACCAGTGTGCACAAGGTATAAATGATTTTGAAACCAACAGAGCAATCAACATTCAGTCAAAGAAGGAGAGAAAGAAACAGAGTTCCACTTTGGGTTTCTTCCCTTGTAGCAGCTGTGGCCGATTGTGTGCATCGCAAATTGGTCTTCATTCTCACATGAGTACCCACCTTGGCAAATGACTTGTTTGCCTACTCATCTGTCGCATCGACAGGAGATTCTATTATGGGGGAGGGTATGTACCTATGTGTGTGGATAAATACCAATCTGTGCGCGTATGAATGTATATATTTATGTATAATTGTGTGCAAGTGAGTATGTATCTGTATTTGTATGTACAATATATTTGTCTCCCAGTGTGTGCGGGAGCCAAAGTAGGGCCTTAGCCACCCACAGAGCCCAACCCAAAACAGCAGGTGCGGTGCCCAGGGAACAAGGGACTACCGGCCCCATGCAGTCAGGCCGGCCAGCGACAGGACTCCAAGAAGTCAATGAGTTCATCAAGCGTGCGAGTTTCGTTACAGGCAGCCAGTTCCTTCTTGATGCGGCGGTTAAGCCCCTTGTAAAAAAATTACTACATAGTGCTTTTCCGCCAAAACCGCTCTCTGCCGCTGGGATGCGGAAGTCAATAGGATATGCGGCCACAGAAAGCTTTCCCTGTTGAAGTTCATAAAACGGGCAGTGAGGTGCGCACAGCGTGAAGTCTTACTAGCCGCCATCGCCCAGGTGGACGGCTTTGTCAGACAACAAGCTCATAATAAAAACTATTTGCTTGGTCAGAAGAATGGAAACTGGGCAGCTGGCCGAATACCCAGCAAGCGCCAATGAAGGAATTGCTCGCATATGAGCTTGACTTACCGGAAAAGTGGAAGGGCTGAGAAATATTGGGTTCCCGAGGTGAGGAAGCGCTTGCCAATGGTGAGGGTGTGATGGGCCCTGTCCCGGAGTGAACACCTCCTGGATTAGCAGTAGCACTAGTTTGCTCCAAGCACTGATCGAGAGACCCAATATTGGCGGAGAAAGCCTGATTGGCAGCTGCCATATCTTGCAGTATCTGGTCGTGATTACCGCTCGATTTCCGAAGCCCTTAAGTGCGAAGCAAAAGTGTCCCAATTCTGCTGGGTCCATATTGGTTAGTTGATCTGTCACTAAGCCAGACTAAGACCCCAAAGCAGAAAATAAAAAGTCAGTAAAAATAATAATAACAAGCGCACTCAAGGAGAGGAAATAATAACAAAACGCGCACTCAAAAAAGGAGAGGAGAACAAAAGACACACTCAAACGGAGTGGGGAAATATACAACACAACTATATCTGGACGAAAACCACTAGAAAGGTAAGTGTGAGGAGAGCCACGAAGGAAAATGATGTTCACCGCGAAATGCCTAGCGAGTGGAAGAAGTCCTTGTAGGTGAGTAAAACATCTACAATCTACTGGCACTGAGACAACCGGCAGGGAGGCTTAAGTTGGTTAGAAGTAAATTGGCTGCAAGTTGCATGTTTGTGCGGATGGCTCCGCCCCGGAACTCTAAAAGCATGTACTGCAAAGAAGGGCAAAAAGGAGGCAGCAGAGCAGCCAAACACGTAACAAAATGTCCACCATTACAATATTTCAATGTCCTTGGCTGGCATTACCTACTCATTCTGCTTCAGTATGGTGCAGACTAGCAGTGCTGCGCTCCAACTGGTTTGTAAAGTTAGCAAGCTACACGCTCTGTCATGTTTTTGTAATTTCTTTCTTTAATTCAGCACTGTCTTTCACACTCACTTTCTTCGCAATCATGCTGGAAAAACAAATTTATGTTCATCTTTAGCTAAAAGCTAATGCTAGCGAGTAAAATTAGATGTTTTGGTCAGATCTCACAGGGTTCACTGTGACATTCACTACGCCAAAGGATTCTTGTACAAACCCCGTTTCCATATGAGTTGGGGAAATTGTGTTAGATGTAAATATAAATGGAATACAATGATTTGCAAATCATTTTCAACCCATATTCAATTGAATATGCTACAAAGACAACATATTTGATGTTCAAACTGTTAAACTTTTTTTTTTTTTTTGCAAATAATCATTAACTTTAGAATTTGATGCCAGCAACACGTGCCAAAGAAGTTGGGAAAGGTGGCAATAAATACTGATAAAGTTGAGGAATGCTCATCAAACACTTATTTGGAACATCCCACAGGTGAACAGGCAAATTGTAACAGGTGGGTGCCATGATTGAGTATAAAAGTAGATTCCATGAAATGCTTAGTCATTCACAAACAAGGATGGGGTGAGGGTCACCACTTTGTCAACAAATGCGTGAGCAAATTGTTGAACAGTTTAAGAAAAACCTTTCTCAACCGGCTATTGCAAGGAATTTAGGGATTTCACCATCTACGGTCCGTAATATCATCAAATGGTTCAGAGAATCTGGAGAAATCACTGCATGTAAGAAGCTAAGCCTGTGACCTTTGATCCCTCAGGCTGTACTGCATCAACAAGCGACATCAGTGTGTAAAGGATATCACCACATGGGCTCAGGAACACTTCAGAAACCCACTGTCAGTAACTACAGTTGGTCGCTACATCTGTAAGTGCAAGTTAAAACTCTCCTATGCAAGGCAAAAACCCACACCCAGAAACGCCGTCGGTTCGCTGGGTCTGAGCTCATCTAAGATGGACTGATACAAAGTGGAAAAGTGTTCTGTGGTCTGACGAGTCCACATTTCAAATTGTTTTTGGAAACTGTGGACGTCGTGTCCTCCGGACCAAAGAGGAAAAGAACCATCCGGATTGTTATAGGCGCAAAGTTGAAAAGCCAGCATCTGGGATGGTATGGGGGTGTATTAGCGCCCAAGACATGGGTAACTTACACATCTGTGAAGGCGCCATTAATGCTGAAAGGTACATACAGGTTTTGGAGCAACATATGTTGCCATCCAAGCAACGTTACTATGGACGCCCCTGCTTATTTCAGCAAGACAATGCCAAGCCACGTGTTACATCAACGTGGCTTCATAGTAAAAGTGTGCGGGTACTAGACTGGCCTGCCTGTAGTCCAGACCTGTCTCCCATTGAAAATGTGTGGCGCATTATGAAGCCTAAAATACCACAACGGAGACCCCCGGACTGTTGAACAACTTAAGCTGTACATCAAGCAAGAATGGGAAAGAATTCCACCTGAGAAGCTTAAAAAATGTGTCTCCTCAGTTCCCAAACGTTCACTGAGTGTTGTTAAAAGAAATGGGCATGTTCACCACTGTGTTACATGGCGTTTCCCAACTACTTTGGCACGTGTTGCAGCCATGAAATTCTAAGTTAATTATTATTTGCAAAAAAAAATAAAGTTTATTAGTTTGAACATCAAATATCTTGTCTTTGTAGTGCATTCAATTGAATATGGGTTGAAAAATCATTGTTTTCCGTTTATATTTACATCTAACACAATTTCCCAACTCATATGGAAACGGGGTTTGTAATTTAATTTCTTGTTTGCAACTTAAAGCATAACAATTACAGAGCTGCCAAGTCTCATGCTTTGAGTGGGAGTGTCACAAAATGTAACTGTTTTCTCACACCACACTTGACAGTCTATATTTTTTTATAATCAACCTTGCGACATGTTCAAGTACTGATTGATCGACAGAAAGAACCAATCCCACTATAAGCTATTGTGCCTAAATCTAGCCAACAATAGAAGGCACCACACAATGTAAACCAATCAGAAGAAACGTCAAGCGGGTCTTGACGTCTCTATCTTCACACACACCTCCGTGAAATGTTGTCAACTTGGCGACTTTTTCGCCAAATCTAGTACCTTTTCCAACTCGTCTGAGTGACTTTCTTTCTCAAAAGCAACTAGCGACCAATCTAGCATCTTTTTTGGATGTTTTGGAGACATGAAAGCGTGTATAACGCTGTCCTCAACGTATAAGCAGTCCCATGTCTACTGATTGTCTGCTCTTAGACAGCTTGTACTGAAAACACATTTCGTTGAAATTTTAAGTGCAATGACAATGACACACCAACTCTGTGCAAAGCTGCCGCTGTTTCTGGCCTGGTTTACACAGTGAGACTATAAATGTTTCATCACTGTCCCCATTCAAATAGAAACAAACCTGACCGTCATGTTATGGCCCGTCAATAGATATGGTGAGTTTGTGAATATCACAAGCCTTCAGTCTTTTGATTAAATTTGATATTCCAACATTTAACGATGTAAAACACAAAAATACAACCAAACTAAGAATCAACAGCAGAAAATTAATTTATAATTCTGGTCAAAATTTGCATTTTTTATCTCACTTTTTATGTCTCCCAACAGGTTATTCCGGTATAAATCAACGTTAAAACAGGCCAAATCGGTGTTAGAAAAGGTAATTTTTTTTCAAAACGCATCATGCCACTGAAGACTCACTCGTGTCATTTTCTGAAACTTGGCAGCCCTGCAATTAGCCGAGAGATAGTTCTTATCTTCAAACACTGTTAAGTTGGGCCACTCAGGAGTTGAAGTACCACAGTATTACCGCAATAAAAAAACAGCAATATTGGTGTGCTATCAATATTGTGTTAAAAGTGCAATTTCAATATTGACGATGTGAATTTATAAGAAAAAGAGATAAAGCTTTAGCAGTAGAATCCGTTTTTATTGGCTAGTTCCGTGATTCTGTATTTCGCCTCATGATGTTTTTATAAACCATTCCATTCGTAGTGCTAAGTGATGGTGAGTTGTATCTTACTGTATATCTTTGTGACTGGCCTTGCTGTAGTGAAGGGTCAGGCTTGTGATGCCCCTTTGCCTGATCTCAGATATCGACAGCTTCTCATTGGTCGTCTGCTGAAAGCCTCGAACCCGCCCCCTGTCTGTGTCTGGGGTCCACGTCACCTGGCACAAACATGTGACGCACAAAAGACCCTGATCAGTTTTGATATAGTGTCATATATGGTGAATGAATGTGCAGCATTAAATAACATATATTATCTATATTAATTAGGGTCAAAGGGGAGCGGGAGTCGGACATTTTACAGTACATGAAAACCGATATAATCAAATACTAGTATTTTGCCGATATGGGGCTGATAGCAATATTAGATCGAAACACACCTAATGGTTATTATCCTCATGGCAGCCATTTATAAAATGTGGGTATAGGACATGTACATTCACAACAAGCAGCAAACATATATATAGAAAAGATTTGTGACCTACAGTCCTCACCCTCTTTTGGGAAATTGCTGCTTTTTGCACGGCCCACATCGTGTCCATGAACCAGCTCCGGTAGCGGGGGTGTCCTGGTGGGGGTCTGCGGACATTAAGCAGCGCCGAGCTGTTGGCTCTGACTGCTAGACGAAGCATTTCCAACAGACTGCAAACCGTCTGGTTGCCTATTCTGCTCCGATCCCTGCTGGTCAACGTCTCTACTGTCCAGTAGGGGTCCCTCTGGGGATGAAGGAAAGAAACAGATACTGAGGGCAGGTTCACTCTTACTATTTTCAGTCAGATTAAAGCATACCAGTGACGTGCGGTCACTAGAGGCAGGTGAGGCGGGGCCTCACCTGCCATCATGGAAAAAAAAAAAATGGAAAAAGAAAAAAAAAAAATTGAATTGTTATATGTATCCAGTGGGCAGCACGGTGGAAGAGGGGTTAGTGCGTCTGCCTCACAATATGAAGGTCCTGAGTAGTCGTGAGTTCAATCCCGGCCTCGGGATCTTTCTGTGTGGAGTTTGCATGCTCCCCCCATGACTGCGTGGGTTCCCTCCGGGTACTCCGGCTTCCTCCCACCTCCAAAGACATGCACCTGGGGATAGGTTGATTGGCAACACTAAATGGTCCCTAGTGTGTGAATGTGAGTGTGAATGTTGTCTGTCTGTTGGCCCTGCGATGAGGTGGCGACTTGTCCAGGGTGTACCCCGCCTTCCGCCCGATTGCAGCTGAGATAGGCTCCAGCGCCCCCCGCGACCCCGAAGGGAATAAGCGGTAGAAAATGGATGGATGGGATATGTATCCAGTGATTATACTATAAAGTTATTTTCCATTTAACTTAACCAGTTTTAGATTATTTTTATTCAAAATCGCTGAATTTTCACATTTGCTGTTCAAATACTGAGAAGAGACGGTGTGGTGATCAGCAGCCAGTTGAGGCACGTCACTCAGTTGTGCCTCAACGTGGATTGCGGACTCGGCTAACTGCTGGCCTGCTGTGCAGTGGGACCGTATTGCTATATGAATTATATTATACATTTCCATAGTTTAGTTAGCTGAGGTATATAATGTACAGTGTATTTTGTCAACAACTGTATGTGTGTAAAGTATTTCTTGTGCTGAGCGATCATAAAACTACTGCGAAGACGCACTGGCTGAGGCTCGCGTAACCCCGCCTCCTGGTGCCGGTTAAGGCACCTTCGCCGCAGACTGCACCCCCCGACGGGAGCGCCACACCAACCAAAGCCCACACCCAAACCCTCCACGTGCAAGACCGAATCCACCCAAAAAAAGTCACTTAACAAGAAGCCAAAAAGTGCAAAAACAACATTGCTCGCGCCGGAGGAGCCGTGAACGACTGCAGGGACACAACATTAGGTACACCTGCAGACTGCAGCACGGATTTCATATTTCATTCATTCACAACTCCTCCAACACGAACACCACTGCTCCCGCACTTATAAGTAAAGGTAAGACCATAATAACGTTTTTTTATTAAATGTGTTTTTTTGTGTGCTACAGTTTGTATGTGTAAAGTTAAAGTTAAGTTAAAGTACCAATGATTGTCACACACACACTAGGTGTGGTGAAATGTGTCCTCTGCATTTGACCCATCCCCTTGATCACCCCCTGGGATGTGAGGGGAGCAGTGGGCAGCAGCGGCGCCGCGCCCGGGAATAATTGTTGGTGATTCAACCCCCAATTCCAACCCTTGATGCTGAGTGCCAAGCAGGGAAGAATTCTGGTATGAGCTTTTAAACATAACCTGTTAACTGCTGCCAATCAAATGGTGAATAAGATACTCTTTAGGGTTCATATGTTTGTAAATCTGACTGTGATGAAGTCAGTGCCTCACCAGTCATGAACCTCACCGCACGTCACTGAAGCATACTATTTAGTTTGCTCTGCTAATATAGTTTGTTTGGTCAAGGTCCGCAGGAACGCAGTCCAACAAACCAAGGACCCGGCCAAACAAGGTGACTAAGAATTAGAGATGTTCGATAAATGCGTTAAAATGTAATATCGGAAATTATCGGTATCGTTTTTTTTATTATCGGTATCGTTTATTTTTTATTTTTTATTAAATCAACATAAAAAACACAAGATACACTTACAATTAGTGCACCAACCCAAAAAACCTCCCTGCCCCATTTACACTCATTCACACTCATTCACACAAAAGGGTTGTTTCTTTCTGTTATTAATATTCTGGTTCCTACATTATATATCAATATATATCAATACAGTCTGCAAGGGATACAGTCCGTAAGCACACATGATTGTGCGTGCTGCTGGTCCACTAATAGTACTAACCTTTAACAGTTAATTTTACTCATTTTCATTAATTACTAGTTTCTATGTAACTGTTTTTATATTGTTTTACTTTCTTTTTTATTCAAGAAAATGTTTTTAATTTATTTATCTTATTTTATTTATTTTATTTTTTAAAGTACCTTATCTTCACCATACCTGGTTGTCCAAATTAGGCATAATAATGTGTTAATTCCACGACTGCATATATCGGTTGATATCGGTATCGGTAATTAAAGAGTTGGACAATATCGGAATATCGGATATCGGCAAAAAGCCAATATCGGACATCCCTACCAAGAATGAATAGTCAGTACCTCCATCACCACAGAGCCTCCAGTATTGTCTATTCAAATTAATTTTCAACTGTAAACACTGTTTCGCAATGTAAGTTTTTGGAGATAAAAAAACAACTAAACTAGAATCCCAAGTTACTACTTTATTTGGACGTTGACGGATTCAAAGAGGAATAAAGCCATACATTAGTTTTAGTTTTGAGTTGTGTTACCTCCAGAAACCACCGGCCTGCGTTGAGGGACCGTAAATCGGTCCAGTTGAAGGACGAAGCGTCGTCATGCTGTCTGTCTGGAAAGACCCTCCTGACGTCCGTGGTTCGTCTCAAGGTGTGATCTCGCATGAGAAACGGAACCCCGTCCACACTAGACCAAACACACAACAGAAGATGGTGTCGCCTTCCCTAAACCAGAACTGTTGATATCAGTTTGTGAGCTGACAAGATGGATAAACAATCATGAGCAAAACCATAAATCGCACAAGGCACTTTGGGTACATTTATACCATATATGGATAACCCGGTGACGGCAAGTTTTGAGGAAATATGAAGGAAGGCAAAATTCAATCAGGGGTGGAGACAGGCTTTAATCACTCCTTCAACGAGAGGCATTTTGGATTTACACAATAAAAGCTACAGAGTACCTAGGTCTGAATGGTGAACTACATTTCTCTCCTTTTTGGTATAATTATTGTCCCTTAAAATTGTGAGTTTTGTTTTCTCTCAGACAGGTCCTTAGAGACTTAATACTTATTAGTATATGAATGTATATACTATGTATAATTTATTGTCTGTTGAGTTGAATATGTTGGATTGGGGCATAGGATAGGGGCTGATTTTCGATTGGTTGTGTAAAATCTGTAATATTTGTAATTGTTTTCCTTTCATTAGCAGGTTATGCTGATCATGTGACCACCCACCTGCTCACAATGAACAGCTGCTTCTAATTACCCACCTGTTTATCGATGAGCAAAGTTGACCGACAAACACTTTGCCTTTGCCCTGACGAAGGCCTTTCAGGCTGAAACGCATAGGCATGTTTTATTAGAGTAGCTAAGTACTAATGAAGGCATTTTAATCATTATAAAACAGAATAGAATAGAAAGTACTTTATTGCTCCCTGGGGGAAATTCAGCACCACAGTTCGCTCACAATAGACAGTAATAATAATAAATAATATAATATATTATATATATAATTTATAAATAATATAAATATATTCTACATATACTCTACATTTAAGTGCAGTCAAGGATTATATGCATTATACAGTCTGATGGCTGTCGGTATGAAAGACCTCCTGTGTCGTTCCGTGTTGCATTTTGGGAGTCTGAGCCTTCCACTGAACGTGCTCATTCTCCCCCTAAGGTCCGAGTGTAGTGGGTGGGAGGTGTTGTCCATAATGGCTAGGAGTTTTGCTAGACTTCTCCTCTCTGACACAACCGCCACAGAGTCTAGCTCCACTCCCACCACGTTACTGGCCTTCTCTACCAACTTGTCCAGTCTGTTTGCGTCCCTCGCTCTCAGCCCGCTGCCCCAGCAGGCCACGGCGTACAAGAAGGCGCCCGCCACCACCCACTCGTAGAACATCTTCAACATCTTTGTACAGACGTTGAAGGATCCTAACCTTCTGAGGAAGTAGAGGCGGCTCTGTCCTTTCTTTTAGAGTGCCTCAGATTTTTTATTTTAAGTTTCCATTGGTTCCCTAAACTTAAGAGCACCGGAGGAACACATTTTGCAACACCTAAGCAGCACTTCATGCATTTTGCTTTTAGTTGAACATATGAGTAGCTAATGAAATATGAATGAAAATGTCTGCTTAGTGACCTGAGAGTGACGTCAGCCTCCAGGGAGATGGCTCCGTGCTGGAGGGCTCTGTTGAAGGACACCATGGTGTTTTCTGGGGCCAGCTGGAGCACAGACAACATTTGAATGAACACATTTCCACAGACTCTTTTTTTTTTTTATCATTTATGATGTCCACCATTACATGTTTAGGTGTGGGACCAAGAGAAATTACCACACACCAGTGTGATACCAATACCTGTACCGACTAAGTCGCCTAACAGGTTATAGTGAGGTGATGATTAAACACTTGACTGGGTCAACTCACCATTGGTGCTCCTCGTCGGCCAATAACATCTGGTCGAGGTTTGAGGCTGGGGCTGTCCATTATACAGGGACAGGAAAATGAGAGCGGTGCCAAATAAAGGGCCAGGAGAATGATGGCGTAGATGATTAATATCGTCATTTGGAAATCTAAGACAGAAAAAAATTTAGATGTCTTTCATTAATATTTGGTCTTTTTTGGATGGGAGTCAATGCGGCATAATGACTCTTCTTTGAACTAAGGCACCACATCTTTCTACTGTATTTATTTTTAGTCCCTTGGCTGACAAGCTATCAGCTAATCATGTGACTCCATACACAATGGGGAGCAGATACTCTAAGCTAATAATACCGGGGCTGTTAAGTTTCAGAAAGACGAAAGTGAGGGTTGTGATAATCAAGACCAAACCAAATCCATTGACTGGCTCATTGACATGAACGATTGGTTTATTTTTATGTGAAGCGTGACAGTGATGAAAGTTACATTTACATCTCAACCAAGGCAGAAACTGCTCTGACTGGAATATATTTAAATGTTATTGTCATTGTATTTAAAAGTACAATGAAATGTGTTTTCAGTACAAGCTGTCTAAAAGCAGACATACAGGGACCGACAGAGCTCACAGGAGCTCCGCTTGTACGTTGAGGACATTAGAGTGATATGCACTTTCATGTCTCCAAAACATCCCAAAAAAAGTTGCTAGATTTGTTGCTAGTCGCTTTTGTGAAAGTCACTAAGAGGAGTTGGAAAGATCCTAGATTTATCAAGAAAGTTGCCACGTTGACAAAACTACGCTGAGGTGTGTGTCAAAAATAAAGACGTAAAGACTTTAGGTTGCTTTTGATTGGTTTACACTGCATGGTGCCTTCTGTGGTTGGCTAGATTTCGGCACAAAGATTATGGATTGGTCTGTGATTGGTTCTTTCGGTAAGTCAATCAGAATGACTCGAACTATGGCAGGCCGCATTGAAACAAATGTATTATCGTGAAAAAATAAATATAGAGTAGTGAATGGGGAAAAATAAGCGTGATAAATGTCAAGTGTGGCATGTGACGCAAGAAAGGGTTAGATTGCATGACTGTCACGCTCAGAGAGTGAGGCTTGGTAGCTCTGTAATAATAATCACCTTTATTACGGAAAATAAACTGCATTTCTTAGTAATTATCAAGTGACATTATCACTGGAGGACAAGGCTAAACATGTTACACACTGAAAGCAAGCCAAGGGCAGGCATGCTATTTGCAAAGCGAGGTGTTAAGCTAGCTTGGAACAACACAAATGAATAAGTGCTTAGTAAGGTTTAAGAAATGTAGATGGAAGATGGCGAAGGTCTGGGCTCACCAAATACTTTTCTAGTACTTCCGTTGAAAGCGGAAGTCAAACAGAAGCGAAGACTTACTGGATCTTTCTCTGCGGACCACATATCCAGCTACCAGCCAGCTGAGGGCTGTGATGGTTGTTAGCGCTCCAATGTGCAGGAAAGGTGCTGTGGACTGACATGGAAACAATTTGTGAAAACCATACTCAAACATTTGAGATTTTTTACTGATTTAACTACTCATGACAATGTTGGTGGACCAGATAATCCAAACTGATTCTGTGATACCGTATTATTCGGACTATAAGTCGCAGTCGTTTTCATAGTTTGGCCGGGCTCCAGTGCGACTTATATATGTTTGTTTCCTTCTTTATTATGCATTTTCGGCAGGTGCGACTTATACTCCGGTGCGACTTATACTCTGAAAAATACGGTATATAGTTCTGGCTCAATAAGGATCAACAGAGGGCCCAAGTTATTGTAACAATAATGTGTGATATTATTTCTTGGTCCTACCAGTCTGCTTGAGTTGAATGTGTTTTTTCACTCAACTAATATTCAAGAAACATTTACTGTGCTCTGTGGGATGAATTGCAGACATTTCATGTCTGCAAAAGTATCAATGTAAGTAGCCTGATGTTTCATAATGTACAAAAAAGCTAGTTTTCACAGCTCACCCAGCTCTGTTCTGATTAGCAGATCACCACCCCGGTCTCTCCCTCTCTGAATAATGATACAACTTCCATTACACTTGAATATTTGTTTGTGTATAATTCATCCTTTCAGAAACAGCCTACCATATTAGCTAGAGGGATGACGTGGCTCGGTTGGTAGAGCGACCGTGCCAGCAACCTGAGGGTTCCTGGTTCAATCCCCGGCTTCCGCCATCCTAGTCATGTCCGTTGTGTCCTTGAGCAAGACACTTCACCCTTGCTCCTGATGGGTCGTGGTTAGGGCCTTGCATGGCAGCTCCCGCCATCAGTGTGTGAATGTGTGTGAATGGGTGAATGTGGAAATAGTGTCAAAGCGCTTTGAGGACCTTGAAGGTAGAAAAGCACTATACAAATATAACCCATTTACCATCGAGTTAGCATTAAACCCAAGCACAAGTTTTGGGTCCTAAGACGGCACTTAACTGAGTTTTGGCTCTCAAGAAGGCATTTTAACATGCGTTTTAGCTCTCAAGAGGGTACAATCTGTCACATTACGTCTTGTTATGTTTCCTTAGTTTGTGGTTATTAACTGTGTAGCGCTCTTATTTTTGGTTCCCTTTCCGGCATGTCTCCCAAAGCGCTCTTTCCCCTCACCTGCCGCTGATTGGCAGCCTGGCCACACCTGGTAGTGGTTGTCAATCAGCTGGCTTCTATCGATGCCTGCCTCGCCCTTTCGTTAGGGCTCAAGGATTGTTTCTGTTACTGTTAGCTGCATTCTGTGTGCATGACTACTCATCCTGTGTTAAATATAATTAAACAATTGTCTTACCTGCACGTCACCATTCTGTCTCCTGCATCTTGGGTTCACAACGATCACAGCAATGCAAGTACGTGACAATTCTAACACGCTGATAGTGATATATATGTTTTGGCTTTCAAGAGGTCAATTTAGTGAGTTTTAGCGCCCAAGAGAGAACTTTTTGATTCATGGGAGGGCAGTGGGCACTTTAGCGTGTTTTGACTCTCCCAATAGGGCACTTTGGTGCATGTTTTGTCTCCCAAGAGGGACATTTAGCACACATGTTGTCTTCTAAGAGGGCACTTTAGCAAATTTAGGTTCCACCAAAAGGGCACTGGAGCCTGCATTTTGACTTCTAAGAAGGCACTATAACACACATTTTTCCTGACCTTAAAGTATTTACTGTGCAGACTTTATAGACCCAGTCAATGGTTTTGTAGTGTGAACTCACATGCAGGGACACTAGCAGGACATCCCACTCCTCGCCCCATATGTCCTCAACAGAGACAACACCAGAGATAGTCGTGAGCAGCGTGGCCAGCACTCCAATCTGTGAAATGGAGAGCATAAGAACATGATGTCTTTGGACAAAAAACAAACAATGTTCAGCACTACACCTTGTGCAGCCAGTAGAGATTTAACTGTTGGCCCAATGATATGTGGAAAAGTGCCAAGATCTAATTAAAAAAAAAAAAAACAGAGTTTATTATTGATACTCTCCAATTACTGGTATATTGTGCTCCAATGAAAAAAAAATTTTACCATCAAGACTGAAATATAGCTGAATCCCACAATGGTGGATGCCAGTATGGGGATGGTCTCGTCCCTCCATTCTCCAGAGCGGTTATATACAGACCTGCAGTTTGAACAGGTCAGAGTACAGTAGAGTTACAGTATGAGCGGTACCGTACACTAACACAAACTGTGTCTTTCCCTTTAAAAGTAGACTTCTTTACCTGAAAATACACATTGTGAATTTTGGGGCGTAATGTGTCAAATAAAAAAAAAAACTCAAAAGACTAAGTTCTAAACCAGGTTACTAATGTTTGACTGAGAAGTGAATAGATGTATTTCACTGTCAAGCACTTTGGGCATCTGAAATACAAAAAAATTTCATATAAATCCTATCCATTATATTTATTACAAATCTGTTGCTATATAATACTGTAAATAGTACCTCTTAAGTCTTTAAAGACGGACATCCCTCATGTTTCACCTGGTAGCCTGACTAACCTGCATTTTGTTCCGTAACTTGCAGAATTTCTCTCATGAAGTTTAATTGTGTAGAATATGTGTTATTGGATTTTCCAATTGTGTTTGATCCTGCAGCACTTATGTGATTGTAGCAGTTTCTATATTTAGGTTCATGTGGGGCTGCAACAATTGTTCGATTAATTTGATTAGAAAAAATATATAGATTTATACTATTTTAGCTAATATAAGTGTATACATTCCGGAGCGCATGGAGTGCCAGAAACCTTAAATAGGCCTACATAGTTTCCAAAAATAATGAAGGTTAAGGCAACCAAAAATGTTTTGGTTATTTCAACAATTTTCCCTAAAATTCACATTGAGGCTATACATTGTGTTTTATCTAATTACACGAACAAACTTATCGATAGATGACTCACACACGCGCACACATACACAAGCACGCACGCACGCACGCACAAACACAAATACACACACACCCGTAAACATAGACTCACCAGTTGAACTCATTAAAGTCATTTTGAGCCACCAACCAGAAGTAGGCCCAAAAGAGAAGCAGAAAAAAGGAGCAGCACAGTATGGCAAACCACGAGCATTCCCACTGTAAAAAGAAGATCGATCATGGGGTTTTGCACACAAATTTTAAAAAAAATCTCTAAGAACAATATAGGGAAAAATGTTATGATTTTTAAACTTGCTTTTTTTTCCCTAAAGATATTTGTTTGTGTGGATGGCCCCAAAAAATTGCAATAAATATTGAAGCCTCTTGCGATAACGATATACAGGGTGCCCTCACAAAAACTATTACGGTCTCGGTGCAAATTTGTGAAGATGTGTTTCTATTACTTTGTTATATTATTTTAAAGTACATCGCAACGTTGCCAGCTAAAGCTATTTTGCGAACATGAGCTTGCACACAGCACATCATTGGCTAGTGGGGACCAACCAGACCACTGTGTGCCATCCTGGAATCTGATTGGCCCAACAGCCATTGTGTCATTCTCCTCGGTTGGCAGTGTTTCCACGATTCTCGATACTTACTCGATACCACCATAAAAAAAATAAAAAAAACGAACCATGAACTTTTAAATTCACTACTGTCATGTCTGTATGATCATGTTTTGTTTTAGTCATGTTCGGTTTTGTTTTTGGACTCTTTGTGCACTTTTGTTTGTTTTGTCACCATAACAACCCATTAGTTTTCACCTGTCATGTCACGCACCTGTTTCACGTTTTGAGTCACGCACCTGTTTTCACTGATCATGTCACTGCTATTTAAGCCTGTTTGTTTCTGTTGTTCGTCCTGGTGACATTATCCTTTCATACTATCCTATCTATCTATCCTATCCATCCATACTACCTCTGCTACCCATGCGATTCTTGTTTATCATAGTTTTCATGCTGTTTCACGCCACAGTAAGTGTTTTCGTTTTCATGTTCATAGTCTCTCTAGTTTTGTATCATTAGCCAAGTTTGTTCTCCGCCATTGTGTGCCCCTTTTGTTTGCTTCCTTTTTTGTAGTTTGTTAGTGTTATTAATAAATATGTACTCACATTGACGCCTTGCCCACGCCAACTTTCCTTTGCATTCCGGGAAAACAACACCAAAGTCCACGTTTTGACAACTACTTTATTGAAAAGTTTTTTTAAAGTGTTTTAAGATCACTAACATCACCATGAAATAAAATGGCTAAAACCTATATTTAAAAACAAACATGTGTGTTTTTATTCCCTATTAGTATCAACATGAGTCTTTTCTCAGTACTTTATACCGATATATCTATACATATATTTATATATTTATATATATATATATATATATATATATATATATATATATATATATATATATATATATATATATTGATATATATATATATATATATATATATATATATATATATATATATATATATATATATATATATATATTGATATATATATATATATATATCCCCTCCTGCTCCGGTCCGGCTGCGCCAAACACTCAATATGTCCTACATTTAATAAAATACAAATAAGGCAACAAGAGAAGTATCCCGAACTTCTCTTTTGTAAAGTAAATCTGTACACAAATAGGAAAGATTTTAAAATATGTACATATATTTTTTAACTTGAGTCGTCCCGGGGGCCAGACTATAAACGCTGGCAGGCCGGACAAAACCCGCGGGGCGTAGTTTGGGGACAACTGTTCAATGACTTTGTGTGTTGCTTTAATATAGTCTGAGCATACAGTATATGTATATGTAGCAATACAGACAACTTTTCTCACCTATTGTGCGAATAAATAAAAACAACATATTAAGTCAACGCACATGTTCCACACAAAGTAACGTGTTCACTGAACCGTGTGGACATTATAAAAAAACATCTAACACATGTTATAGTTACACCCATGTATTACCACTACAAAGCATGGTGGAAAATCAACACATTGTGGCTGTTTGATATTTTTGACTGATGCAAAGCGATTTACGAATTGAAGTGTCTGTGATAATTTCCTGATAATATTAATTCTACAGCCTTTATCCATGTACACATGATGGTAGTTACTTGACAATCATCATCTGGCTCCGAGGCGAGGAAAGGCGCTGTTGTGTGTGCGCATGCACATGCTTGTGTTGTACAGTAGAACCGCATATTGCTGGTTAATTTTGGAAATTGGCCCCAGTGTGTGAGTGTGAGTGTGAATGTTTTCTGTCTATCTGTGTTGGCCCTGCGATGAGATGGCGACTTGTCCAGGGTGTACCCCGCCTTCCGCCCGAGTGCAGCTGGGATAGGCACCAGTACCCCCCGCAACTGTGATGATTTGCGTATTTATAAGGGGGCGTAACCTGGGCATGGTCTGGGTGTGCCATGCCAAGTAAACTCCTGAGATCAATTTCATGTTGTTTAAAAGTTAAGTTAAAGTACCCATGGATGTCACACACACACGAGGTGTGGCGACATTATTCTCTGCATTTGACCCATCAACCTTGATCACCCCCTGGGAGGTGAGGGGAGCGGTGAGCAGCAGCAGTGGCCAAGTCCGGGAATCATTTTTGGTGATTTAACCCCCAATTCCAACCCTTGATGCTGAGTGTCAAGCAGGGAGGTAATGGGTCCCATTTTTATAGTCTTTGGTATGAATCGGCCGGGGTTTGAACTCACGACCTACCGATGTCAGGGCGGACACTCTAACCACAAAGAAATGTGCTTGGATTTTTACTTGTGTACAAACTTTTCTGGATATAAACATATGTCTATTTTTAGTACGAAATCCACGCAACTCTTGTTACAGAACTTCCCTCCAGAAGGTCTTATCTTTGTTCATGTGATGTCAGATGAAACAAAAACTGAGCTGTTTGGCCACAATACCCAGCAATATGTTTGGAGTAGAAAAGGTGAGGCCTTTAATCCCAGGATTACCATTCCAACCGTCAAGCATGGTGGTGGTAGTATTATGCTCTGGGCCTGTTTTGCTGCCAATGGAACTGGTGCTTTACAGAGAGTAAATGGGACAATGAAAAAGGAGGATTACCTCCAAATTCTTCAGGACAACCTCAAATCATCAGCCCGGAGGTTGGGTCTTGGGCTCAGTTGGGTGTTCCAACAGGACAATGACCCCAAACACACGTCAAAAGTGGTAAAGGAATGGCTAAATCAGGCTAGAATTAAGGTTTTAGAATGGCCTTCCCAAAGTCCTGACTTAAATGTGTGAACAAAGCTGAAGAAACAAGTCCATGTCAGAAAACCAACAAATTTAGCTGAACTGCACAAATTTTGTCAAGAGGAGTGGTCAAAAACTCAACCAGAAGCTTGCCAGAAGCCTGTGGATGGCTAGCAAAAGCACCTTATTGCAGTGAAACTTGCCAAGGGACATATAATCAAATATTAACATTGCTGTATGTATACTTTTGACCCAGCAGATTTGGTCACATTTTCAGTAGACCTATAATAAATTCATAATAGAAGCAAACTTCATGAATGTTTTTTGTGACAAACAAGTATGTGCTCCAATCATTCCATCACAAAAAAATAAGAGTTGTAGAAATTATTGGAAACTCAAGACAGCCATGACATTATGTTCTTTACAAGTGTATGTAAACTTTTGAGAATGGTGCAACCAGATGAAAAAAAGCAGTCGCTATAAGCCAGTAGTCAGAACAACAACACTTTCTCATGATATACAATTGATGGTTACAGAGAGCGAGATGCAATCAACACCCGTAATTATGAGAAATCGACATTACAAGTAATTTTTTTGCACATCTCTCTATATGTTCTGTATTGCTGCAATAATTATGACAATTTGTTGTGGACTTAATTACTTATTTGGGAATGTTTTACTTAGTTATCATTCAGTTTGATTTTCCAAATACCAAGGAGGGCTCTGTATAAGCACTGGCGCCGTTTTTAAAGGGGAACATTATCACAATTTCAGAAGGGTTAAAACCATTAAAAATCAGTTCCCAGTGGCTTATTTTATTTTTCAAAGTTTTTTTCAAAATTTTACCCATCACGCAATATCCCTAAAAAAAAGCTTCAAAGTGCCTGATTTTAACCATCGTTATATACACCCATCCATTTTCCGGTGATGTCACACAGTGATGCCAATACAAACAAACATGGCGGATAGAACAGCAAGGCATAGCGACATTAGCTCGGATTCAGACTCGGATTTCAGCAGCTTAAGCGATTCAAAAGATTACGCATGTATTGAAACGGATGGTTGTAGTGTGGAGGCAGGTAGCGAAAACGAAATTGAAGAAGAAACTGAAGCTATTGAGCCATATCGGTTTGAACCGTATGCAAGCGAAACCGACAAAACCGACGAAAACGACACGACAGCCAGCGACACGGGAGAAAGCGAGGACGAATTCGGCTATCGCCTTCTAACCAACGATTGGTATGTGTTTGTTTGGCATTAAAGGAAACTAACAACTATGAACTAGGTTTACAGCATATGAAATACATTTGGCAACAACATGCACTTTGAGAGTGCAGACAGCCCATAGCAGGCGCGTTAGGAACATATATTTTTCCACGATTTCAGCACTCAGGTTAACCATACCTAAATAGACACAATATACTGCATTACACAAGACTACTTGAATGATTGAAAAAAAAAAATGTTTTTAAGCTAAATTATTGGTAAACACAGTTTATGTATAATAATTTACGTAAAACCGCGAGTAATGAATAAAGTTTTCATTAATTAATATATTCTGTAGGCATACCCTCATCCGCTCTCTTTTCCTGAAAGCTGATCTGTCCAGTTTTGGAGTTGATGTCAGCAGGCCAGGGAAGCTAGGGTCTTTATCGTTGGAAATACATCTGCTTTGAGTGTCGCAGGATATCCACACATTCTTGCCATCTCTGTCGTAGCATAGCTTTCGTCTGTAAAGTGTGCGGAACAAACGACTGACCATTTCGTCGGCTTTCCCCACAGCCTCGTATTTTGAACAAATTTCGTCCAATTTCTTGCCACTTTCGCATCTTTGGGCCACTGGTGCAACTTGAATCCGTCCCTGTTCGTGTTGTTACACCCTCCGACAACACACCGACGAAAGTGAGAAAATGGCGGATTGCTTCCCGATGTGACGTCACGTTGTGACGTCATCGCTCCGAGAGCGAATAATAGAAAGGCGTTTAATTCGCCAAAATTCACCCATTTAGAGTTCGGAAATCGGTTAAAAAAATATATGGTCTTTTTTCTGCAACATCAAGGTATATATTGACGCTTACATAGGTCTGGTGATAATGTTCCCCTTTAAAAGTTCCAATTTGATACTATTATTGCCAGTTAAAATATGAGTTGACATGTGGGGCAAAGGTATGAAAAAGAGCTTGTGCGACACTCAAACGATTGGCTTCCTCAGTAGATAACAGGATGAGGAGTTAATGCCGTGTGAGAGGAGGCCAAGACAATGAGAGGCCACTCAACACATCCTGCTGAGCATTGATCAGCTTTGCCCACTCACCAGGCCTCAACTCTTCCACAAGCTTATATACTGTAAGAGGCTGGGAGATAATGATGTGAGTAAAGGGAAGTCTAAAACGTATTGCTTAACAGAAGAAGGACAAGTCATCAGGACCACAGCCAATGTAAACATGCCACCAGAGTGTTCTGGTCTACCAGCCGTCAGTCGTGGAGTCACCTTGTCCACCAAATAAATGAAGTCATGAGAAATCTATTGACCGTTGACTTATATTGATCAGATCAAGTCTGAATCCTGGTGCTAGAGCCCCAACAATGCATACTCTAAAAAGAGGAGGGCGTGCTCAGGCAAAGATGATATGACACTAAGGGCCAGGGGCCTCCTGTAATTACCTTGCTAACGCACAAAAACCTGCCGTACACCCTTTTTCACGGCAAATATGAAATGTATCAAGACTGAGCTTGACGTGGAAATGTGCGCTGCCTCACGCCAACTTTATATCTGTTGTACGCATATTTCTACAGGCTGTGAATACTTTGGCGACACACAGAAGTGGTCATTCGGGCTTTGCCAACATTTGCTCTCAACAATGCAAAAGGTTCGAAGCAAGGACACACAATTCACTTTTCATATTCGTATTATTGTTTTTGAGGACGTCTATTCATTTATGTATTTTACCACCTATTGCTGTAACAATGTGTTTGTCACTTCAGCGAGCAGCAGCAGAAGCTGGTGGCAAGACCAGGGACCATGGAAGGCTGCGATACTCTTGAGTAATCAAACAAGAGTCAAAGTCTTTCCTATCCTTTTTTATAGTGCTGGCATGTTTGAATTAGGGCTGTCAATTTATAATTTTTTAAAATCAGATCAATCACACTCTTGAACTGTGATTAATCATGGGTTTTTATTTGCTTGCATAAATAAAATTTGCTCAAGAAAAGACCCCAATATTTTGTTACAAATGATATTTGGTAGTCAGAAGGTCATACAGGAATGTTTTTTAAATGTTTTACTGAACTGCAAGTCATTGATTTTTTCAAAACTTGGTGACAGTAAGTATAGTGAGAATTAAGTGCACACTTTGAAAGTATTTGCAATAATCTTGCAAACAAGGTACAGTTACTAATCAACAATATAGTAAATGCACTCAAAAACAACTTAACACAGTGCACCATTTAAATACCGTATTTCCTTGAATTGCCGCGGGGTATATAGTATGCGCCTGCCTAGAATTACCGCCGGGTCAAACTCGTTTCGCAAAATAATTAGCGCATGCTTAACATTACCGCCGGCTCAGGATTAACGCCGGGTCAAACTCGTTTCGCAAAATATTATTTTTATTAGCGCATGTCTAGAATTTCCACCGGGTCAAACTCGTTTCGCTAAATAATTAGCATATGTCAAGAATTTCCGCCGGGTCAAACTCGTCACGTCATGAGTGACACTTCACCTGTCATCATTTTCAAAATGGAGGAGGCTGATTTCAATAATTTAAAATCGCATAAAGGGAAGAAGATTAAGAGCTATTCAGTAGGATTTAAGGTCCAAGCTATTGAATATGCTAAAAAGAACAGTAAGCAGCTATGTTTTATTAATATACCGTAGCTGCGTGTGTCAAATATGAGTCATTAAATGACTCCCGCCTCCTGGTGGTAGAGGGCGCTAGTGATCCTTCTTGCGACTACTCGGCTGCAGAAGAAGTGACAACAAGCAGCAACAGTTAGTAGCGATCGCTTATTTTTTCCTCTCGCTTGCACTTTTAACATGGAGGATTACATATCTAAAATAAAACAGTTTTCTAAACTGGACTTTCAATCGAAGCAGGAGGTAATAATTAAAGGAAGATCTCCATCGAGACAGAGAGACTTTTAAAACTGAAGAAAGATAAGGAAGACTTCTATAAACAAGTTATCGATGCTTTTGGTCAGAAGGAGCTGCGCATGGACTTCATTTATAAGTAAAGGTAAGACCATAATAACTTTTTTTATTAAATGTGCTTTTCATGATGGTATGCTTACATCACACTCAAATTTATAAGCGCAGGCCTAAATTTATCGCATGCCTTTGGTAAGTGCCGGAGTGAGAAGAGGTTTTAAAATAATTAGCGCATGCTTGCCTTTACCGCTAGCCTTTGGTAAGCGCCGGAGTGAGAAGAGGTTTCAAATTAATTACCGCCCCGGCGCCAATTCAAGGAAATACGGTATGCATTTACTCTTCTTTTGTTTAACCACTTTTTTTAAACAAACAAGCTTGTTTACCTTTTTTCAGATGACAATGCTGATCTCTTTTTTTGGTACAATGCGACCCCAGCTCGTTGTGATTACCTACAGATGTCCAATGTTTTCCAGTAAGCAAAATATATTCACATTCAGCCAGTAGGTGCAACTTGATGCTCTTGTTTGTGTAGTACAGTTTGTTTATCCTTGCTGTACCGGTAATTGTGCCTCTCCAAAGCATCTTCTTGCAGGACTTGGTCTTCACAGATGTTAAGTGTCCTGCATGCGGTGGCTGTCTGTTTAGCAAAGGCATATGTTTGACTTAACTGTGCTACTTTTGTTGACAACATTGAAGCAGGTAAACTGTCAGCGTAGCGTTCTCCTCTGCTTGTGGTCTGCATTCATGCTAGCGACACCATCCTCGAGTATTTATTTCGCTTTAAGACGCTCTTTTAAACTTGATACACGCCGATGATAAAAACGTTTGTCGCAGCGATACCAATAAGTTATTGTGGGCGCGGTCTGGGCGTGCAATGCAAAGAAAACTCCACGTTGATTGCGATGTACCAAATAAATGTTTAATACATCTGATTTTTTATTTGCGTAGTGTTTTCTGGATTTGACTGTATGTCTATTTTTTTGTGGGAAATCCACACAACTCTTGTTACACGAGGGCCTCCTTTTTACTAAGATCCTAATACCGCGAGCTAAACAGCGTGTGCAATCTATAAAATTGCGTATACTATTAGTTGGCATGTTGCGTGTGGTCTACTAACACTTTGTGTACCATTCAAAGGTGGCGCAGACCGTCTTATTTTGATTGAGGATTTTGCGTGTACTATATGGGGAATCACAGAAACACTCGACCATTTACTGCACTTTAATTTTATCATGCTCCTACCCATGGCGTTAGCTGTTTTCAAACATGAAGGGGACATCCACCACTTTTATGGGCATTTTAGACCCAGTCCAAAATGCATCTTCAACGGAATCCACTTTTTTTTTCCTTTTAGATTCAGTGCTTACTGTGCTCAAGACGCCAAAAAAAAGCATACGTAAAGAAGTTTTTTCATATAGGAGATACGCTAATAATACATACCATACCATACATTCCGGACTATAAGCCACTACTTGTTCCAACACTTTGTACAGTGCGGTTTAAGAGATGGTGCGGCTAATTTCTGGATTTTTCTTTACAGACAGCCATAAAAAAAGTTTTAAAAAAAACAGGCAAATACACTGCGAAGGTGTTTTCTTCAGGGTCTCTGCAGCTTTCAACAAGTCACATTTAAGACTTTTTAGGACTTTTTAAAGACTATATTGAAAAGTATTTAATCAGAATCAGAATCAGAAATACTTTATTAATCCCTGAGGGGAAATTAAAATGTTCAGCACAATCCCATTCAAGATCAGACAAACATTACAGGGAGACAGAACAGGATCGCTGACGGGTCTGCCAACTTCCGGTGCCCCTTATTATTTGCTTGCATAATGCGCCATTAAGACCATTTAACATGCATATGGACAAACAAAGTACAAAGTAATAAAGGAAAATCAGAGGACCAGAATGAATTGTAATTATATGAAACAATTCACTGCTATTTCACATTAAAAAATAAAATGGTTGAACTAACTAAATACTCCAGAAGCTTCTTTTTTGTAAATGAAAACAAATTGCAAACATCATGACAGCCATTTTTCAGATTTGCCATATAACTGTTTTTTTTGCAAAAGGTGCAGTGTGCTTCATATCAAATGTTTTCATGTAACAACAACCATAACATTAGCAATGGTAGAGAAAAGCACAACAATATATTGTCTGTGAAAGGGACTGTTAGCACCTCTGCTAAAGCTAAATTTAACTTTTGCAGTGTTTTTGCGGCTGTCAGAATTGAGCAAATGGATAAAAACATCGGCAGCACTACTGCTACTACCATTAGCTAATATGCTAACACGTTTACAAGCGCTTAAGTTAATATTATCATCTTACAACGGCATTCTTTTTGCATTGTTTCAGTTTTACAAATTTTGCAGTAAACTCACCAATACGTCCCCGTGGAGTTATTGAGTCTGTTAAGCTGATTGGCGAGCTAGCTTTCCCAGCTAGTGGGTCCATGACGATGATTTCTGTTTTGTTTGATCAGCCCTTTTACTGCCGTGTTACAGACACTGTTTCGAAACAATTAAGGTATGCAAATAAACATTTACAGAATCTTCCTGTGTGAATAATTCATTTCGCAACAGATATCTGGGACTTATAGTCCAGTGTGGCTAATATATGGAAAAAAAATGCTTTCCCTAAAATTTAGTAGGTGCGGCTAATTTTCAGGTTCGCTCTACAGTCTGAAAAACACGGTGGTATAAGTGAAAAAACAAATGGAATTGAAAAAAAACTCTAGCAGACACCAGAACACATTAATTTGATTAGTTTTAATCAGTCCCTTAAATGGGAACTGCACTTTTTTGGAATGTTTCCTATTGTTCACAATCATTATGAAAGATATGACGACGGATGGATTTTTTTTCCAATGTATTCTAAATATTAAATACACGCTCCACTATTTCACCAATAAAATCAATAAATAACTATTCAAAAAGTTGTTATTCTCTTCTTCGAAAGGACTATGAGTAATTTTTCATCTAAACGGGAAAATATGAACATCTTAGCAGCCGGCATCCTAATGACAGCAGACAGTGTACAGTAAGCGATGAGCAGTCAGAAAGTCTGCAGTGAGTAATAATCAGTGATGAAGGAAAAAAAAAAAGCACATGTGATGTTTTTATTTTAATTAATGCACTGTGTATGTTTAAAATGACCAAAATACGTAAATATTATATGGTATTATAAATGTACTCGTTACTACATTACATATATACTTACATAATGTATATAAAACCTCAATGGAGGTGTTTGGGTGTTTTTTAATGGCTCCATTGTAAGGCGACTTTTGATCGCATTTATTTAATATTTTGGAATGCAAAAAATTAAATAACATCTGTCGTCATGTCTTTCATAATGACTGTGAACAATAGGCACAACTCCAAAAAAAGTGCAGTTCCCCCTTAAGTCACAGAGAATTCAGCTATAAAATTATAAAATGATGTTGCTGTATAGACAATATGTCTAATTTTTCTTTTTTTTTTCCTGACAGACCATGCAAATATGTTTACACACATGCATATGAGGAAGGATTCTCTGTCAATCGTCTGTCTGTATAGCGTGAGCATCAAGTGTGTGTCAGTTTGTGCATACTTCTCAGACGTGCTAAATAAAACGTTAAATAGTACTCACAAAACAGTGATGAGTGTTGATAAATCACTTTGTGCATACTGTATAATATATTGGCATCTTCTCCTCCCAGTATTGTGATTGTTTGGATGATCAGCATATATTCTGCATATTAATGAAGAAAGTGACACAAAATGGATTGCAGGCATTAGTCTCTTAACTTAAGAGACGCAATCCACTTTGCACACATTTAGTAGATCAGCTTTGTGTGTGCTATCAAGTATGCACGTGTTTTAGTGCACGCAAACCTTTAGTAAATGAGGCCCTTATGTTTAAAATATCCATATTTATTATGTATATGCCAGAAAACAGAGACATTGATAGAATATAATTTTTTTAATGTATTTCTTTTTTGCTTGTTTAATGGTTTTTGTTGCCAGATGCTCATCAGTGTATGCCATACATTAATGTATATGAGGTATTTATATGCATCCTAACTCCACTTCTTAACACAGCTCATATACACCTGGGGCTTCATGTAACAAAAGTTGCATGGATTTCTTACTAAAATAGATGTACGTTCAAATCCAGAAAACAACATAGGCAGGTAAACATTCAGTTGTATTAAAGTGTGCGCACGCTAGAGATGCGCGGATAGGCAAATATTTCATCCGCAACCGCAGCAGAAAGTCGTCAACCATCCGCCATCCACCCGATGTAACGTTTGATCAGAACTGCATCCGCCCGCCATCCGCCCGGTATATCTAATATAGACGATGCAAGGCATTAGTGAGGCACCTGCCAACTACTCCGGTTTTCCCGTAATTCGTATGGTTTTCATCAACGGTTACGGGTGCAGTGATAAAAAAATACGGTTTTTCATTAATTAAAAAAAAAGGGTGAAAACTACGCGAATTGCACCTTGTGCAGACAAGATTTTTCGATCGGACACGGAGGAATTAGCGATGTAAAAGACCACTTTGGGACAAAAAAACACAAGTCTAATGCCGTTGCTAGCGATACAAGTGGAAAACTTTCAACGTTTTTCGTCGCCCAAACAGATTCTTTGGATGTGATAAATGCCGAAGTTTTATTTACGGAGGCAATAATTGAGCATGGACTTCCAATCGCACTGGCTGATCACATGGGACAGTTACATGTTTGTAATGCAACCTTTAAAAATCATTACGCGGTGATCGCGGTCCCAAAAATAAACTTTTCTTGCATGATAATGTCCAGAAAAATTTGCTTTATATTACTATAGAGTCCTTTTAACGAATGAGTTTGATGGTTTATCACAAACCTTAAATGAAAGAAGTCCTTTGTTCTCTTGCACCATGCGCTTTGGCCTTGCTTCCTGTTTGGTGCGCAATCCTGTCGGCTGTATTTCACAGCACGACATACTGTTAAAAGTGTTTATACTATTTATGCTTTCAAGTCCAAGTTGAAGAAATCTTGTTAAATGTTGACAGCATAACTACCAAAATACAGAAGTATGTCCTTAATATTTTTGCAGTGCTATTTCTGTTGAAAAGTTAAAATGATTACATTAGAGATGTGATGTGCCACTTTTCAAAGTGTCTGATGGCTTAAATTAATTTTCATTAATTTTTCATATTTTGAATTCTTTTGAAAGGCTTACAAAAAAACTACATTTGAATTGTAATTCCATGCTATTGACAAGACTATTAATTTTAATGAAGTTAGCTTACCATGTTTACAGTATGATAATTGTGATAGAAATGTGAATTTTAGGCACAGAATATTTTTTACAATTGAACAAGGCAGTAGATTATACAAGCTTGGACAGAAAGTTAATAATGACACCAATTTTTTTTTTAATGGAATTGTTTAGTACTGTTTTACCATTTGTTTACTGTAAAAAGTGTTTATACTGTTTATACTTTCAATTAACAAATTGAAGTCTTGTGAAAGGTTGACAGGATAACTGGCATTAACTGTCAAAATAATTTCAAACTATTGAAGTTAGCTTACAGAATAAACATGTCAATCAACCCATATGATTTTTGCTGTAATATTTTTGTTTTGAAAAGTCACTGTGACTGATAGAAAAGTGATGGTTTTAGCAACAATTTAACCTGTCTGAATGCTAATAATCATTTTGCGTCGGGGGGCGAAGCCCTGAACCCTCCACCAGGACTTTGTCCTGGACCTACCGGGGCCTGCGGCCCTTGGACCCTGGCTACTAGGTTTTTCTGATTTCAAAAGTTGGCAGGTATGGTGAGGTTATAAAGCTTTTGCCTGTTAAAGAAAGGAGACTGATCCAATGCAGCACAGTCTTTCGCGTGCCACGCTGTCACGACCCAGACGCACACCAGTGCGCAATCATATGGGAGCCGCGCTGAGCGCACCTCCAAGCGCGTCTCGCTGCCGGCGACGGCCAGGTATGGGCCCACGCTCCAGCGCCATCCATTTTCAGGGCTAGTTGATTCGGCAGGTGGGTTGTTACACACTCCTTAGCGGGTTCCGACTTCCATGGCCACCGTCCTGCTCTCTATATAAACCAGGGTGAGCCCCACCCCTTTCGTGAGCGCACTGCGCGCGGAGTGACCCCTGTTACGCGCCCCCGGCAACAGGGGTGGCGGGCAGGTAAGCTGCGCGGGCGGAGCGCGCGGAGTGACCCATGTTACGAGCCTCCGGCCACGGGGGTGGCGGGCAGGTAAGCTGCTTACCTGCTGCGCGTGACGCCGGCCGCGGCGAAGGCGGACGAGGCGGGGTGTCGGTGCGGTGGGCGCGGTAGTGACCCTGGACGTGCGTCGGGCCCTTCTCGCGGATCGCCTCAGCTACGGCTCCCGGTGGGGCCCTCTCGGGGGAAGGGGCCTCGGTCCCGGACCCCGGCGAGGCGTCCCTTCTCCGCTCCGTAAAAGTGTCCATCTCTTTTCTTTTTTTTTCTTCTGTTGTGGCATATGCAGCAGGTGCCTGCTCGTTTTTCGTATGTGGGTAACAACATTTAACTATGTATATATATTTCCGAATTGGTTTAACTGCCACCCGCAAAAAAAAAATAAAAAATAAATAAAATAAAAAATAATAATTGATCCGCCCGACCCGACCCGCACGCGGATAAAATCTTATTTTTTTAAATTTCATCCGCCCGATCCGCGGATAATCCGCGGACTCCGCGGTTGTGCCCGCAAACCGCGCATCTCTAGCGCACGCACAAATTCAATATATTTTTTTTTTAACATTGTAATCAACTTGGAATTGATCCAAAATGTCTGCTTGGTCTGCAAGCACAAGTAGGAGGTGCTTCTTTCTGGTGTGTTGGAGCAAACGGCAGAGCCATTGTGAGCCTGACATTGTCTCTGAGAACTAAACATGGTCTGAAATAAAAAGAATGGTTAAGTCACAAAGAAGGTGAAGAAGAAGTTATATGTGTGTGGCCAAAACTGACTTGGGGAAATTAGTGCTGCACCTTGTTTAAAAAGATACTCGATGCAATATGATACACACAACTTTAACAAAGGTGGGTGACTCTGATTACCCCATAAATAAATATAATTTGCGTAACTTACAACACAATGGGCCTGATCTACTAAAGGTTTGTGTGTGCTAAAACATGTGAAAACTTGATAGCACACGCAAATCTGATTTAATTAATGTGTGCAAAGTGGAATACGTCTGTTAAGTTAGCAGAATAAGGCGTGCCATCCATTTTGTGTCTCTGTCTTCATGAATATGCAGAATATATGCTGATCATCAAAACATCCACTAATACTAGGAGGAGAAGATGCAAATATATTATACAGCACACGCAATGTAATTTATGGACTCATCACTGTTTTGCGAGCACTATTTAGCGTTTTATTTAGCACGTCTGAAAAGTATTTGGAAACTGACACACACAGAGAAATGATCTGTGTTCGCCTGTGTGTCAACATATTTGCATGGTCTGTCAGAAAAAAGTATTAGACATATTGTCTATTCAGCAACATCCTTTTATAATTTTTAGCTGCATACTGGGTGACTTATTTGGCTGATTAAAACAAATTCAATTGATGTGTTGGTGTTGCTGGCATTTAGTTTTTTTAATGGGATTATTTGTACTTATTCATAATATACATCATTAACATATCTCCTATTTGAAAAAATACTTCTTGAAGTTTGCATGTTTTTTGTGCAGCCTCTCATGAGCGCACCTTCAAACTGAAATAAAAAGTGTAGATGCAAGTTGGACTGTGTCTAAAATGCCCATAACAAGTGGTAGATGTCTCCTGCATGTTTAAAAACATAGCAAATGCCACAGGTAGGAGCATGATAAAATTAATGTGCAGTGAATGATCGAGGGTCTCCGTGGTGATGACCCATATAGTACAGGCAAAATCCTCATTTAAATAAGGCGGTTTGCACCACCTTTCAATTATTGTACATGCAGTTCGATTGCACACGCTGCTAGCACGTGGTGTTAGGATCTTAGTAAATTACCCCAAAATTGTGTTAGATGTAAATATAAACGGAATACAATGATTTGCAAATAATTTTCAACCCATATTCAGTTGAATATGCTACAAAGACAACATATTTGATGTTCAAACTGATAAACATTTTTTTTTTTTTGCAAATAATCATTAACTTTAGAATTTGATGCCAGCAACACGTGACAAAGAAGTTGGGAAAGGTGGCAATAAATACTGATAAAGTTGAGGAATGCTCATCAACCACTTATTTGGAACATCCCACAGGTGTGCAGGCTAATTGAGAACAGGTGGGTGCCATGATTGGGTACAAAAACAGCTTCCCAAAAAATGCTCAGTCTTTCACAAGAAAGGATGGGGCGAGGTACACCCCTTTGTCCACAACTGCGTGAGTAAATAGTCAAACAGTTTCAGAACAACGTTTCTCAAAGTGCAATTGCAAGAAATGCAGGGATTTCAACATCTACGGTCCATAATATCATCAAAAGGTTCAGAGAATCTGGAGAAATCACTCCACGTAAGCGGCATGGCCGGAAACCAACATTGAATGACCGTGACCTTCAAACCCTCAGATGGCACTTTATCAAAAACCGACATCAATCTCTAAAAGATATCACCACATGGGCTCAGGAACACTTCAGAAAACCACTGTCACTAAATAGTTTGTCGCTACATCTGTAAGTGCAAGTTAAAGCTCTACTATGCAAAGCAAAAGCCATTTATCAACAACATCCAGAAACGCCGCCAGCTTCTCTGGGCCCGAGATCATCTAAGATGGACTCATGCAAAGTGGAAAAGTGTTCTGTGGTCTGACGAGTCCACATTTCAAAATGTTTTTGAAAATATTCGACATCGTGTTATCCGGACCAAAGGGGAAGCGAACATCCAGACTGTTATCAACGCAAAGTTCAAAAGCCATCATCTGTGATGGTATGGTATTAGTGCCCAAGGCATGGGTAACTTACACATCTGTGAAGGCACCATTAATGCTGAAAGGTACATACAGGTTTTGGAACAACATATGCTGCCATCGAAGCGCCGTCTTTTTCATGGATGCCCCTGCTTATTTCAGCAAGACAATGCCAAGCCACATTCAGCACGTGTTACAACAGCGTGGCTTCGTAAAAAAAGAGTTGCGGGTACTTTCCTGGCCCGCCTGCAGTGAAGACCTGTCTCCCATCGAAAATGTGTGGCGCATTATGAAGCGTAAAATACGACAGCGGAGACCCCGGACTGTTGAACGACTGAAGCTTGACATAAAACAAGAATGGGAAAGAATTTCACTTTCAAAGTTTCAACAATTAGTTTCCTCAGTTCCCAATCGTTTAATGAGTGTTGTTAAAAGAAAAGGTGATGTAACACAGTAGTGAACATGCCCTTCCCCAACTACTTTGGCACATGTTGCAGTTATGAAATTCTAAGTTAATTATTATTTGCAAAAAAAAATAAAGTTTATGAGTTTGAACATCAAATATATTGTCTTTGTAGTGCAATCAATTGAATATGGGTTGAAAAGGATTTGCAAATCATTGTATTCCCTTTATATTTACATCTAACACAATTTCCCAACTCATATGGAAACGGGGTTTGTACATTCTACCCTTGTGTTGTGTTCTGGTGACTGATTTAAAAGTTTTATTTCTAAAAAATGTAGTTAATTGATCAGCCTGACCTAAAATTCGATGACTTTGTCCAAGGATATCAACAGACAATTCAGTTCTGGGGAAAGGAATGTTCCTGAATGTGTGGATGTAATAGGGGTATGCATGTTTTCGTTTTAGTATGATAATTAGAGCCATTAATACATTTACATTTACATTGATGGAATTTGGACACCTTTGTCCAAAGCGACTTACCAGGCAGACACTATTGTCTACCCTGAGCACTTGGTCCACCACCTGTTGCTGATGTGATGCCACGCAACAGATTCCAATCCCTGTTGACGTCCTTACATTTTGTAAACAACATGACAGTATCTGAGACGGAAAAGAAAGACAAACTATGGAAACTCAGACTCTGGCTTGATTCATTCAGAGAGAAATGCCTGCAGGTGGTACCAGAAGAGCACAACTCTGTGGATGAGATGATGATGCTGGAGACACTGCAATACAGGATACACCAACACACAATGCACAGAAAGTGTGATGTCCGCCTTTGTTTTACAGACGACAGGGACTGTTTTTAGGACTTTCATCATCAATGAAAGTCTTCATGACCAATGTCATGAAAAGAAAAAAAAGAGGGGGAAAAAGCGTTTATTAAGAATTGTATCTTGTTTCATATTTTTTATATTTGTAATAGATGACTTCATAAAAATATAACTAATGTGTGATTATTATTCATGTTACAGTATATACCGTTATGGGGATAAGTAAGCAATCAACCCTGCAAATGAACCCTTAGTTGTTCAGACAACATGAGTACAAATACAGAAATTTTGCGATATTACAACATTTCTCTAAAAACATACATAAACATTTTTTTTTTTTATAACTCTTCAATTTCTGCATCAAATGCCTCCTACAACAACATCTGAAAGGTCAAATTTAGGTTTTTCGATATTTGGGTCTTACAGGGTTAAACAGCGTATTTCTTGAATCCAACTAATGTTATGAGGGAGTTAAAAAGCCAGTCTATGGTTTGTATTTGTTATGGAAGAAAGACAAAGCCATTGTTTTTGGTTTAAATTACAGGGTACAGTGTTTATATGTATTTGCCAGTCATTCTGAAAGATGGAGTAACCTCAAATCACCAATATGTGTTAGTCACGCCACATGAGCATTCTAAGGGGCTGGAGTGTCACAGGGTGCAACTCTTACGTGAGCACATCGAACAATAAGAGTCCCTGTGTATGACACTGCAATTTAGCAAATGCTGTGTAGGAATTGTCAATATAAGTCCTATTCTTGCCTTTTGCAGGTAAGCTGGCAATGTTAAGTTAAAATGTGAAGTTGGTAACACTATGATTTTTATGATGTGTTTATGAGCAGTACGCAGTTATCAGCTAATGTACGTTACGGCCGCCATGTTAGGGTAGAAGTTGTGAGGGAGCTCGCTACTCATATTAATATTCTGAATACTGTTTGGCCGTCCACTGATTATATTATGTGTAATTATGTATACTGGTTATAGAGCCATTTATGGTTTATTACAAAAAATGCTTCTACATGTTATAAATATGCATTTGTAGTACTATTTGAGTATGTCAGAAAATGAGAGTCCCTGTGTATGATACCACAATTTAGCAAATGCTGCGTAGGAATTGTCAAAAGTCCTATTTTTGCATTTTGCAGGAAACCCAACATTAAATGTGTAGCAACAGACTTGGCCAGTGTGTCACCATTCTGCACCGTTGCAATATCACAAAGAATACAAATGACTTTGACTCTTGTTTAATTATTCAATGTATTACTACAACACAGAAGAGCTTCTTGAGGTAGCTGCCATTAATGTGCTGTAACCACCGGCGGCTGCTGTCTGCTCGATTGGCCAAGCTGGTGCTGGAGTCACAGAAACACATTGTGAGCGCAACAGGTGGCAAAATGGCAAAACATGTTGTCGCCAGACAGGCGCCTCCGCAGCAAGCAAAGAGGGCAGGTGTAAGGCGAGCTTGAGGTCTGGAGGTCTGGCTGGTATCGTTGGACCCACTGGAGGCGCAGGTGGTAGAGATGGCGTAAGCGGCAGAGCCACTAGAAGCAGCAATGGAAATGGTGTCAGTGGCCGTGCAGGAGGTGGCGACCTGACTGGACGTAGGACTGGCGGTGACGGATGTACAAGTGGTGGCATCCTGGCCGGACGTAGAACTGTCGGTGGCAGCCATGCAGCAGGTGGAGGCCCCGCTGGACGTAGAACTGGTGGCGGAGGCCTCGCAGTAGGTAAAACTGGGGGCGCCCCTGCAAAGGAAAAAGCGGGTAGCGGCCTTGCAGGCAAAGGCGGCCTTGCAGGAGGAGCCGGCTTTGTTGGACGAAAGACAGGAAGTGGCAATCTTGCAGGAGGAAGAGGCCTTGCAGTACGAAGCACAAGTGCAGTCAGTTTTGCAGGAAGAAGAACTGGCCTTGTGGCGGCTTTGTTGGATGAAGCTGTGCCTCCCTAGTCACACAGCTACCAGCACTAACCCCCACCTCAGAAAGCGGATTCAAGATGCTGTCGCTGGTTCGAGGGGGAACGTTTGACTCACGACCTAAGCGTAAGCATAAGCCAAGGTTGGGTGGATTCCGGGAAGCCAGGAGGCCAGTCTTGGGGCGAGGGGTATACCGCTAGCCTCTGCCTCTGTAACCGGCCAAAACATCCTCTTATATTCTTCCTCCGTGACTTCCTTGACGAGAACTGCGGGAACACTTGACGGATGACGGCGATAATTGGCTTGTTCCCGAGATGCAGAAAGCCGAGGAGGCAACTTGCAGGTAAAAGAGTATTTAATCTGAGGCTCAAATTTAAAAAAAAAGACAAATATCGCTAGGAAAGGCACCAAATCATAGGCAAGGCTGTGCAAAACAAACAGCATGCTGGACAACAGCAAAAACTTAGGAAAAGTATGGAGCAGAGACATCGTCCACATTGGATAGATATTTGTCCATCAACAATCAAAGTCCCAACAACAAAAGACAGCAGCTGCACAATTTAAATAGTCTTGATTGAGAACAGAAAACAGGTGCGGGGAATAATGCTCAGAGGCAGGAGTCAGGTTCCATCCATTTTCTACCACTTGTCCCTATTGGGGTCGCGGGGGTGCTGGAGCCTATCTCATCTGCATTCGGGCGGAAGGCGGGATACACCCTGGAAAAGTCGCCACCGGGCGGCACACCTCAGCTAGTAAAGTGGCCATGCCAGCAACTTGAGGGTTCCAGGTTTGATCCCCGCTTCCGCCATCTTAGTCACTGCCGTTGTGTCCTTGGGCAAGACACTTTACCCACCTGCTCCCAGTGCCACCCACACTGGTTTAAATGTAACTTAGATATTGGGTTTCACTATGTAAAGCGCTTTGAGTCACGAGAGAAAAGCGCTAAATAAATATAATTCACTTCACTTCACCTCATCACAGGGCCAACACAGATAGACAGACAACATTCACACTCACATTCACACACTAGGGCCAATTTTAGTGTTGCCAATCTACCTATCCCCAGGTGCATGTTTTTGGCGGTGGGAGGAAGCCAGAGTACCCGGAGGGAACCCACGCAGTCACGGGGAGAACATGCAAACTCCACACAGAAAGATCCCGAGCCCGGGATTGAACTCAGGACTACTCAGGACCTTCGTATTGTGAGGCACATGCACTAACCCCTGTGCCACCGTGGAGTCCAGTTGCTTCAGGGAAACACAAAAACGCTGAGGTTTACAAGGCAGGCAGTCCAGCCATTATGCATAAACTGACATAAGTCTTCAAGTCCATGGGAAGGTCCATCAACAGATAAAATATGTGATCATCATCCACATTTACAAGTAGAAAGACACGCCTGTGATAATCACTGTGGCATCTTTCTCCTGTCGACAACATATTGAGCAATATCTCCTCCCAGAAAGCCAGTGCGGGTTTTGTGCAGAACGTGGAAGCATCAATATGATTTTTGCTGTGCATCAAATTCAGGGAAAAATGCCATTAGGAGCAGGGCTTTTGAATTTGTCAGCAGAAATGGCTTGTGGGAGATAATGGAGAAGTTTGGCCGTCTCCGCAAATTAGCTTGTACTGTAGCTACTATATCTGTATATGTGGCAAGAAATGCAAGAACTGACATGGCCTGTAGATCCACCAGGCCAAGATAAAGTGTATGCAGAAGGTGGTAGAGTCAGAGCGAAAAGAAACTACGACTAGTGAGACGCAAGATGAAGCTGGCCCGAAGTCACCCCACAGTGCCAAGAGCCTCCAGGTGATGCAAGCACTTGATGCACACAGGATATCAGAACATCGTCAGGTGAAGTGGCCCCAAGTTAGTAAGGAGAAGAAGTGGCTCAATGTTGATGAAGACACTGACACAATCTTGGAGGCAACTGCCAAAGGTGGAACCGAACGATGCGTCGAGACGACAACAACAATCATTATTAGCCTAGCTGCAGAGAGGTACGGGCTGGAGGAAAAGCGAGCAGTGAAGCCCCCAATATACCATGAACAAAAGAGCTAGCAAGATCCATCAGCTCATACAGGAACTGAAGAGCTTGAGGCAGCAACTCAATGTTGCGAGTGAAGAGGAGAGGGGACCTCTAGCGGAATTGTGCAGCATAACCCACAAGAGGTTGATGACCTCAAGAAGAGCTTAGTGGCATAAGCTGAGAAAGACGGAAAGGTCTCAGAGGCGAGCCGCCTTCCTAGCGATCCCACTTGGGTTCACAAAACAGCTGCTAGAAAAGAAGCGTAGCTTTCAACTTAACTGCTCCAAAGCTGAAGTCGACCACCACCTGAAGAAGACCTACAGCAATGAATGCAGAAAGCAAGACCTAGGCGGTTGCAGGTCTCTGATTAAGCCACCTGCACCAGCTCTGGAGTTTAACAAGAAGGAGCCCTGTTGTGAGGAAATCCAGGAAGTTGTTAAGACCATCAATCAGTTCCGAACCATCCCTCTATTGAGTGTTGAAGTCAATATCATCTTTAGCCTCGTTGCCAGGCGACTGATATACCACCTCCTGAGGAACTCCTACATCAATACCTCGGTACAGAAAGAAATTATCTAGACAGTATCCAGGTGTCTGGAGCCCACAAGCGTGGTCACAGGGCTAGTCAAAGAAGCCAGGGAGAACAAAGGGGGCCTGGCTGTACTGTGGCTGGACCCCACAAACGCCTACAGATCAATATACCACAAGCTTGTCGGGAAGCACTGAACCGGCATCACATTCCATAGGAGTTCAAAGACCTCATCCTGGACTACTATGCCAACTTCCGCCTGAGAGTCTCCTCCCTAACAACAACCTCCAACTTGCACAAAAGGGGATCATCACCGGATGTACGATTTCGGTTAGTGATGAGACTAAATGTGCAGAGGCTCTAAGGCGTGTGTCGAGTAATGGAAGAATATCGGGGTTGCCTCATGTAGGGGAGGAGCCGGAAATGATGACATGTGAAGCCTCATGACCTCGTACCACGTGACTGCTTCGGGACACGGTTCAGCCTCCCTGCCCGCCTGTACCACGTGACTGTTTCAAGATGTGGTTCAGATTTCCCGGAATATTTGACAACTCATAAACTGTCAAAGCTCCATTGAAAATGTGAGATTTTGAGAGTTGTGGTTAACTCGGAATCCCAAATGAGAACAAAAATAGTTTTTTAAAATGCCAATAGAATCAAAGAATGATGACAAACTGATATTAAATAGCTAACTTGTATTGGTGACGTCAGCAGATCTTTGGTAACATAATGGTTCACGAGTGCACATTTTATTCCACAAGACATGGGTTTGATTCTCTGCAACGGCACTTCTCGAATGTTTTCATCACTGTAAACATTACGTTTAATAAACTAACGCATTCTGTATTCATTCTTTTTAAACCAACTACTAGAAATCAAGGGGGGCCTGGCTGTAATCATGAGGCTTCATTTGATCATCAGTAATCCTTGTCATCCTCTTTGCACTCGACATGAATATGCTAGTGAAGTCTGTAGAAGTGTAGTGTAGGGAGCCCCTCACCGAGACTGGAATAAGTCAGCCACCCATCCGAGCCTTCATTGACAACCTGACAACCACATCTTTCCCAAGCCGCAGATGGATCCTAAACAGCCTCGAGGAGTTAATTTCCTGGGCTCGCATGAGCATTAAGTTGAGGTCTCTTGAGCTGAAAAGGGCGAAGTTGCTGGCAAGTTCTGCTTCTCACTCGGCACCACCAAAATACCCTTACCAACTGAGGAACCCGTGAAGAGCTTGGGTAAGGTGTTCAGCTAAAGCCCGAGAGACGCAGCCTCCATACAAGACACCAACTAAAACCTGGGGACCTAGCTAGCTGTGGTGGACAAGTCTGCCTTCACTTGCATAGTATTCTCTTTCGGGAACATCTGGCCCTCTTGGTCCCCATACCAGCAATGCAAGGCTTTGAGATGAGGATCAGCAGGTTTCTGTGCAGGTGAATGGGACTGCAGCGAAGCCTGAGCAGCCTTGCTTTGTACAGGTACATTAAGTTGCAACTCCCCATTAGCAGCCTGAGCGAGGAGTTCATTGGTCACACGGTCAAGGGAGCTGCTACAATACCAGGAGTCCAGTAATCCAAAGGTTGTCCAGGCGGGGATCAAAGTCAGGACGATGCAGAAGTGGAGAGCGATTGAGGCTGTGGCTGCCGCAGACGCAGGACTACGGCAAAGCGTGTTGGTGGGAACAGTGGCACAGGAAAAAGCTGGCCAAGGCAGCGGCAGGTCACCTTGCTACGACAGGGCGCAGGGGACAGAGAGAAGGTCGCTGATCCATAAGAAGGCATGAGCAGATGTTGGTGAGAAACCAGTCAGCCAAATGGCGTTAATGCGGCAGCAGGGAGCCTGGACGAGATGGGAGCAAGCTGCAGAGTGCAAGGTCACATAGACTGAGCTGTGGAAAGCTGTACCCCATCAGATATGATTCTTAATCCAAGCGGTATACAAGGTGTTGCCAAGTCCATCCAAGCTCTTCATTTTCCTCTGCCAGAGGTGAGGAACCTTGGAGCACATCCTAAGCTGCTACACAAAAGCCCTGGGCAAAGCGCAATAACGCTGGCGACATGACCAGGTCCTGAAACCTATAGCGGATTCCATCTGCAGTGGGATCAGCCAGAGTAAGAGCCTTCGCCCAGTAAAGAACACTGTCACTTTTATCAGAGCTAAGGAGAAGTCTACAGCAGCAGCCCGAAACACCTCCTCTGGCTTGTTAGCAATGGCACGCGATTGGGAGATGGCAGTTGATCTGGGGAAGCAGCTGAAGATACCTGAAGCAATCGCCAAGACAACATTAAGGCCAGACATTGTTCTTTCCTCAGTAGCCTTAACGCAGGCGATTCCCTTGGAGCTCAGTGTGCCATAGAGTGCCGTATGGAGGAGGTCCACAAAAGCAAGAGGGCAAAGTATGCTGAGCTAGTGGAGGAGTAACTATGATTGACGGGCAAGATGCCAACCCATTGAAGTGGGATGCTGGGGCCAATCCCTCTGCAGGGCCTACAAAATGCTGGGCATTGCAGGGGCCAGCCAGCGAAGGGCCATCAAGTTGGCCACTAGTGCAGCAGAAGTGGCATCAAGGTGGCTGTGGATAACGTGGGGAGGAGCGTGTAATGTAGGGTAGTGCTACCTGGACACAAGTTGAGGCTTGATCAACCCCAACTGGGTCGTCTGGGGGAGAAGTCTGATTGTTGGGATTGTGATCCCAGATTACGTTACTAATGCACCAGACGGTGTATCTAATATTAAATATATGGTCTGTGCAATACACGGTATGTATTGCGCAATGTCTCTATCAAACAAATAAACACACACAGGCACAGGTCAACACAATACTGCTCTCCAACCACCGGAACTGAGAATATGAGTGCGAAAGACGATACTCTGAATCAGCAAAACAAACTATCAACCATGTAGCAGACAATTGCAGCAACCGTCGCACTGCCTGTCTGCACCACACAGAAGCAGAATTAATCTTTGGCCCCAAAATATCCACACAGTGCTTATTAATCCATGAAAATATAAAGAAGCTGCCAAAAGGTCTGCCTGATGTGTTTCAATTTGCCCTTTTGTCCTGACTCTACAAAATGGACGAGTGAGCATTAGCCTTGATTCCTGGGTCAGACATATATATCTGTCGCTGTCAACTCTGGCCTGTGAAATGTGTCACTTAAAGAGGTCTGTGTGCAACACAAACAATGATGTCTAAGTTCTTATTGTTACATGACGGCGATAGTGTTGCCAAATGTCACGAGAGAAACAAGTGCCCAGCTCTATGAAAACAAGTCACTTATAATAAGCAGGCTTGGCAATATTGGACGGAGAAGCAGCCTTAAGGAAACACCACATCAGTCTGGTCCCCAAGGTAAATGCTGAATATAATTCCATGTGCTGAAACCACATGCATGTGTTGTTTTGTCAAAAATTGGTCGCCTTGACAGCCGCAGCTACGACCATTAGCAGTGTTGTTAGCATTCCATGTCATGCGCTGTAATTCCACATTTTTAACGCCAAAGGCTCATTACAGTCATGTGGTGCTGATGATGTCAAAAATGAAGTACATCAAAGGAGTTAATCTCCACTCAGCATTGCCCAGTCTTGTTAGCATTAAGGGGGGTGCCAAGTCTCATGGAGTCCTGCTTTATCTCGCGTCTAGTCTTTTGACATCACTCCCGTCAAAAGCTCACAATTTGGAGAAGTGTAATGAGGCAGGAGTTGAAGATGAAGTGCATCAAAAAGGTGGTCCACTTGATTGTCATGGTGAAGATAGCGCCAAGATTAGCCGTTGTTTTGTTGTTAGCATTGTTCACTCGTAACCCGGATACAAAAGTACCGCTTAGTGAATATCTTTATTACAACAAAATAATATAAAATAAGGCACATCCCACACCCCGGATTGTAAATAATGTAAATAATTCAATGTATACACCCTGATGAGTATCTTGTGTGATGACTGTATTATGATGATAGTATACTGTATATCTGATAGTATATATCTGTATCATGAATCAATTTAAGTGGACTCCGACTTAAACAAGTTGAAAAACTTATTCGGGTGTTACCATTTAGTGGTCAATTGTACGGAATATGTACTTCACTGTGCAACCTACTAATAAAAGTCTCAATCAATCAATCAAAAGCAAATGCTGCACTGTAATACATATAATACATAAATAGGACTTAATTTAACTCTGAACTTAGGTAAAAAAAATTTGCCTTTTAAAAAATCTCCAATGTAGTGAAGTCGCAATATTTAAAGCGCAATGTAGGAAGGGACGACTGTACAGCCACATCTTTGTACATGTGGGCGTTAATGATGACAGATTGCACCAGTCAGAAGTCACTAAGCTCAACATGTATAATAAGCTTGCCAACTGCATGATGTACTCGGATCCACTTCGGAATGTGATGAGTGATGAGACATCACTGGTTGTTCAAGTGGTGTCTCGTGAACAATGTTTGCTTTTTAGACTATTGGGGCAAGTCCGGGCTTGAGATGGTGTCCACCCCACTTTGGGGTCAAGGGCACAAACTGTGATGATAATTACAATAATGACTTCACTATGATCCCCCGAAAATTCCCCATCCTAAATTCCATAACGACTGTCAGTCCCCTATACCTCCAAATTACCTCAATTTACAAAATCTACTCACTTTAGGCCTTTTTCCACCAACTTTCAACTTTAACAGGAACTTTCCCATTAGCCATATAATTTAAATACACCCCTGCATTTCCACAAAAAACTACCGGAGTATATTTTGTTCCACAGAAACAATTTTTTAGTTATTTTCCTTCACCACACATGCTGATGCCGTTTATCCGAAAGTTCCACCTGCTGTGGAAACTCAGGTCTTTCAGCATCAGTAAGAACACTCTGGCCCTGGTCTACAAATCATTAATAGAATCCATCCTAATTTTCAACATGGCTTCCTGGTACAACTCACTTAACATTGAACATAAAACAAAACTTTACCTCTTAATAAAACAGCCAGCAAAATAATTGGCTCCCCCAGGCCTCCCTAACAGATCTCTACACTCCAGATCTCTACCAGGAAAGCCAACTCCATCATTTAGGACTCCTATAAACCTCCTGCACTCATCATTCCAGGCCGTCGCTTTAAAGTCCCACTTGCCCGGAAAAATATATATAAAAAAATGTTCATTCCCACTGCCATCATAAACAAAAATAGATGAACACGGTTGCATCATTCTTTATCACTTACATTTTGTGTCTATGGTTTATGGTTTTATTTTTCATCTCTTATCGTTCTGTCCTGTAAGATTGTCTTTGAGCCTGTCGAAAATGAATTTCTGATTTGTAACAGACAATGAGGTTTTCTATCTATCTGTCTAGGTTATCTATCTATCTGTCTGTTCGTCCGTCCGTCCGTCCGTCCGTCCGTCTGACTGATCGGTATCGCCAAAACCATTCATCACTATCCTAATCCCATTTCGGATATTTCCTCAATGTTTCATGAAAATCCACCGACAACTTTTTGAGTTATGTTACTAACATAAGAGCTATCCATGCATGAGTGACGTCACGCCTGGATTACTGTAATTCTTTGTATGTAGGTCTTGATCAGGGCTTTCTCCAGCGGCTGCAGGGATTGCAGAACTCAGCTGCTCGTCTTTTAACTAAAACCAAACGACGTGAGCACATTACCCCATGTACTAGCTTCCCTTCATTAGCTCCCAGTTACTTTTAGAGTTAATTTTAAAATGTTACTTATTGTTTTTAAATGCCTACACCAAGAAGCCCCGTCCTATCTTATTGAGCTGCTGCAGCCTTATTGTCCCAGCAGGATCCTGAGGTCTTCAGACCAGCTCCTCCTCGCTGTCCCAAAAACTAGGCTAAAAATGAGAGGAGATAGAGCCTTTTCAGTGGCAAGGCGCAGACTACGGAACAACCTTCCATTATCTATTAGGTCCTCCCAGTCTCTGAGCCAATTTAAATCTAGGCTAAAAACATTTTTTTACTCCCTGGCATTCAAATCCAGTTAGACAGGATATCTTGGTTGTTTTTGTTTCTTGTTTAATCCTTTTTATTTATTTATTACATTTTAGTATTTTAGGTGATATATTCTGCACTTCTTTGAAGGTATATTTTACTACTGTATTTTATTCATCCTTCCATGTTATGATGTAAATGTGACACTATGTGCCCCTTTTCTTATGTCTGTACTGCACTTTGGCCAACTACGGTTGTTTTTAAATGTGCTATATAAATAAATAAACTAACAGCCAAACCAACGAACAAGGTGACTATCACTTCATCAGTGCAGCAATGTTCACAACTTAAATGTGTACTTTTAAACACAAAATGTCTTTAATAAATGATTGAATCAAAAAATCAGTCCTGGCTAAGCGAAGATTATCATAATAATTCTCACATTACTAAAAAGGCCGTTAGGCAGAAGGAGTTAGTTTATCTTCTTTGATCTCTTGACAATATTGGATTGTTGCTTTGTCAATCAGATTGACCAATATAATTGTTTCCATGTTACAGGCCGGATTAACAATACCTAATTAACCTCCGTTTCACCACGGAATACGGCTCGGTTCTGATTGCTAAGCTACACAGTCTCCTGTCATTCCATTTCAAATGTAAGCCGGATCTTTACATAATACCTGAACTGGACTCCTTGGTGAAACTCTGATTCAGTGCCCATCTCAAAATAAATTACCAATATTTTCTTACCCTGGAGCTGTCGTCCTGAGAGCGCTGGTACCGTTTCCAACGGCAACCATAGATCCCAGTGACAAAGGACACGAACACCTGCTTCTCATAGACCTGGAAGGGTTGGTGTTTCACCATGCTCCTTTAGCCTCAACGTAGCACCAGCCTGTTAGCATCCCACAGTGGCCTGGGAACCCTGAAGAAGATCAGGAAATGAGATGATAAAAATGTTTAAGCTAATCAACCTCAGCTCTTCTTGTGGCAAGAACATACACATTGGTAGGGCTGAAGACTAGAGGTGTTACGATGGAACGCAAGGAGCAAGCATATTCAAATTGCTGTTCCATCACGTCTATAATTAACTTATGTAACGGCCATTGTAATTGCTTCTCCTCGGACAGAAACAATGCATTAACTGTTGAACAACAAGTAATCACACTTGTCACCCTCCCGAGTAAACGAATGACGCGGGCAACACGTTGCAAGGTTTATAATGTGCGCAAAGCACTTATTTGTAACACATCTGTTAGGTTATGTTGGACTTGAACCCCAAGATGCAGAGATGGCAGGCGTAGAGCAGGTAAACATAACTTTAATGTCAAAAGGAAATAGTTCAACTGGGAAATGCACATGCAGGGAACATGCAATTGAAACAAGAAACAAAGACTGAGCTGCAGTGCAGGTTGGTTTATAAAAAGAAGCCTCTTTGGCAACCTGGAACAGGTGTGCTCAGATTGCCAATCAGGGACAGGTGTGGGAGACAGCGCTGGGTCCAAAGTAATGAGGCAAACAGGAAGTACCACTGAAAATAAGAGCATTGGAAAAGAAACAATACCAAACACAGTAAAGAAAATAAACAGTCTAAACCTGTCATGACAGTAGCTCCCCTTCAATAAACGGATGCCAGACGTTTAACTAAACTACTACTAATCTAAGGTCCAAAACAAGGGAGGGTGGAGGGTGGACTGGCAGAGGGTCGCCACATTGCCCTCTTGCCGCCAAGGATCGGCCACCAGTCCAGGTCTTAAATCCCCGCAGCCAGCAAGGAAGATTTAGGTAGCGGCGGCGACGAGTAGAAATCCACTGGAGCTCACGATAAGGAAGACGAGCGCTAAGTGCATGCATCTTCCCGAAGCGTGGAAGGTAAGCGCTTGGTCGCATCTTCTGCAGGCGTCAACGGCATGCTTGGAGGGCAGGCATGGGGAAGGCAGGAACGTAGTGCGTGCTTCTGCTGCATGCTTGGAAGGCACGTGAAGAGTCTGCGTTCTGCTGCTGGCGTGGAAGGTGAGTGTGGGCTGCACGCCGGTGCTGCCAGCGTCACTCGAGGTGCGTGCCTCTGTTGTCGATTTGGAGGTTGTGTGTGCATGGTGTTGTGCTTCGGGGGAAGCGACGATGACGTCATGGGAGGATTACCCACAGGCAAAGAGATAGATGGTGTCTGGCGAAGACCCACCACAGGCGATGACGTCACAGAAGGCAAAGTAGGCGACGACCCCACCAGGAGAGAGACAGGCAGTGACCCCTTTGGCGCAGGAAGGAATAATGGCAGCAGCAACTGAGAAGGTCTCACTAGAAGAGGAAGGAATGGTGGAGGCAGCATCTGAGGTGAGAAGATGTGAGAGCTGTGCTTCCTTTGTTCCACAGCTGACCTTACCCCCCCCCAGTCCGTACAGCAATCAAGCCACAGAGCTTCTCCATCATGGAGACCATGCGGGCCCACTTCTCGTCGGCTTTCTACTGAGCAGCCATTTGTTGCCTCCAGACAGTCCACCCAGATTCTGCGGGGTTCGTATTTGGCTCGATCATTCTGTTAGGTTCTGTTGGTCTTGAACCCCAAGATGCAGAGAGCAGATAAACATGACGTTAATGTCAAAAGGAAATAATGCAACTGGGAAGTGCACATGCATGTGGAGGGAGGCGTGGTCAGCACGCCTGCTGCGAGAAGGGCGTGTGTATGGACCGGCTTCGAAGCAGCTGACAGGTGAGTGGATTCCCCAGCTGAAGCGGGTTATCTAATCACCTGTCTCCTTTATCAGCAGGGGCTGAGGCCATGAGGGGAGAAGGAGAGCAGAGACAAGCGAGCAGGAGGCCGCGAGCAAGACCAAAAAGACTGTTTGAGCGTGAGAACGCCACAATAAAAGACTTTGTGTTGCAACCTGAACTACGGATCCCGTCGTGTGTCAGCCACAGAGGGCCCACGCACAAGAGACTTTACAATGCAATTTAAACAAGAACCAAAGATTAAACACTCTATGGAGGGCAGGCTGGTTTATAAAGAAGCCTGATTGGCAACCTGGAACAGGTATGCTCAGATTGCCAATCAGGGATAGGTGAGGGAGACAGCGCTGGGGCCAAAGTAATGAGGCAAACAGAAAGTACCACTGAAAATAAGAGCACTGGAAAAGAAACAATACCAAACACAGTAAAGAAAATAAAGTTCAAACCTGTCATGACATTCATGACAATATCGTACTTAAAACTTGCATTAACAGTCACAATAGCCATGAAATGGTTTGGTCTTTTAAGTTTCTACTCGTGACAAGAGTTCATCACTGCCCGAGTGAACACAACTAGGTCGGCCAGCCCTGCTAACAAGGTGTCCCTTATTCATTTCTCAGGGATTTCTTTTTTTTTGCTAACCACTAATTGTTATTTTATTGCAAAAGGTTCACCATTTGTCTTTGTCTTGTGATTTGGGGGCAGCGTGGTTCAGAAGGTAGATCAGTCTCCCACAAACTAAAGGGTTTCCTGGTACAAGCCCAGCTTTCGACATCCCAGTCACTGCCATTGTGTCTTTGGGCAAGACAATTCACCCACCTTGCTTCCAGTGCATCACACTGGTGTGTGAATGAATACATGTTTGGTGGTGCATGGAGGGACAGTTGTGGTGCCAAATGTAGCTTATCACTGTTGTAGTAGTGTTTATATCCGTAAAAGCAGACTCCAGAGACTTGTAAACTTCACACAGCTTCCTTTACTCGTGCTTGTTAATTCCCACTGTTAATCCCCACAACACACTCAACGGCGCCCCCTCTGGACACTATGTGATATTGTACTTAACATCTGTACATCCCCCCCTTTTAGCTTCTAAACCTATTTTCTTTATTTTAAAGATGAAACTGTTTCAAAATAAAATGATTCCAAAATGATAGTTACTTCTATCTTAATCACCAGGTATTAATAACTGAGCATGTTCAACTCACATTCAATAACATTAGTACCCAACATAACACATGTTTTTAGGAACAACAAACTGTTAGGTCTACACCATTCTTTCCAAAGACCAGGGAAAACTATCTGGTCAATTAGAATGTTCATAAATCCAGTCTATCTGGAGGGCGGGAAACTCTTCCGGACCTGGTCACTGTTTCACCTGAATCTGTCTGCCTTTGAACAGTCTCTATCTCATCAGAGCAGGACAGACCTCCCTCAGGGAGCACTGTCAGGTGAGCCCTGTTTCGTCTTAAGCTCCCTTGGTCTGTTTCCACATTGTACGACCTTGGTGTTGAAGCCGGTCCCTGGACAGTAGCTGTGGTCTGCGCTGTTTTAATCCACACTCTCTGTCCTGGAACCAGAACTGGTAAGTCTTTTGTCCTGTGTCTCAGGTTGAATGACTCTCTCTGTTTCACTTTTAGTTCTTTGTCTTTTTCCCTGAAAGCTCTGAGGTTTGGCCAGGCTGGTTTCAATGCTTGTGGAGCGGTAGGAACTGTTGATCTTATCCTCCTCTCCATCAGCAGCTGTGCTGGCCAAAAGAGCTTTCTGAGGGTCTGGACTTTTGTTGAGCAGCTGTTTGACCGTGCGGACAGCTCTCTCTGCTTCCCCATTGCTCTGGGGATAGCGAGGGCTGCTGGTCGTGTGGTTGAAACCATAGTCCTGGGCAAAAGTGGCAAAGTCTGTGGAAGCAAACTGTGGCCCGTTGTCAGTCACCAAGATTTCAGGCACTCCAAATCTTGCAAAGATTACCTTGAGTCTCTCCACAGTTGTAGATGTTGTCAGGGTCGGGAGGTTTGCTACTTCAATGTATCGGGAGTAGTAGTCCACCACCACGATATAATGTCCATTCTTCCACTGAAAGATATCAGCCGCGACTTTTTCCCATGGTCGTGCTGGTAGGGGCGTGGTCATTAAAGGTTCTGTCTTTGTCTGTGAATATTGGCAACAGATTTCACACCTTTCCACTATCTCTTTAATCTGTCTTGTTATCCCTGGCCACCATAGGGATCCCTGTGCCCTTGCCACACACTTAGTCACACCCTGATGGCCTTCGTGCAACCTTTCCATCATTTCCTGCTGCATGCATCCAGGGATCAGAATCCTTGTTCCCTTAAGAAGCAAGCCCTCTGCCATGTTGATGTCATTCCTCTCTGACCAGAATGGCAGAAGATGCTCAGGAACGTTTCTCCTGTGAGAGGGCCAGCCTTTTTCCGTCAATGTTTTCAGCTGCCTGCAAACACTGTCTGTGCTCTGAGCTTCCTTGATGCAAGCTAGTTTACTGTCAGTGGCGGGGAGGTGGTGTAGAATTCCAAGCCTAGCATATATGAGCTGAGTCGCTCACAGGCCCATGTTTCCGCTAGTGCTTCTTTTTCTATTTGCGCGTACTGGACCTCCGTGGGCGTCAGGCTCCGTGATGTACACAACAGGTCTCCACCTACCATCTGTCTGCTGCTGCTGGAGGACCGCCCCAAGTCCGTATGACGACGCATCTGCCGATACCAATGTTTCTTTTTTAGGACTGTATTGTGCAAGGACTGGAGGAGAACTCAGCTCTTTTTTAATTTTTTCAAAGGCTGTTTTCTGTTGTGCGTCCCAGGTCCATGTGCTGTCACTTTTTAGCAGGTCACGTAGGGGTTTTGTGAGAGCTGGTAGGCTGGGTGAGAACTTGCCAACATAATTCACCATTCCCATGAACCGGCGGACCTCCTCCCACATTGCGAGGTTCTGGCATGTTTTTAATGGCACTGATTTTGTCTGGATCAGCCTCGATTCCTGATGCGCTTATGTGGTGTCCAAGAAATGTCACTTTTTCCACTGAAAATTCACATTTTTCATTGAGGGTGAGGCCCGCTTTTTCACACCTTTTCAGTACTTCCTGCAGCCTTTCATCATGCTCTTTTTTGTCTTTTCCATAGACTAAGATGTCATCTGCATGGCACAGAGTGCCCTTTGCCCCTGCGATTATTTGTGAGATTCTCAGCTGAAAATGCTCAGGCGCGGAAGAAATGCCGAAGGGGAGCCTCTGAAAGCAATATCTTCCGAAGGGGGTAATAAAAGTTGTTAAAGGCTGTGATTCTTCATGTAGAGGAACTTGCCAGAAACCAGATGTTGCATCTAATTTCGAAAAGACTCTTGCCCCCTCCAGCTGTGCCAGTGTCTCATCAACTGCAGGCAGTATGTGTCTCTCTCTGCACACGCTGTCGTTAAGTCGGGTAAGGTCCACACAAATGCGAGGTTTCTTATTTGGCTTGGGGACCACTACCATCCCCGCACACCATTCAGTTGGCTCCTCAATTTTTCTTATGACTCCCATTGCTTCCATCCTGTCTAACTCTTCTTTAACTTGTTCTTTCATAGGTAATGGAACTCTGCGCGGGGCCGAGAGAGCATAAGGAACTGCTTCATTATTCAGTTTTATCTTGTAGTTTCCTTGTAGCTTTCCAAGCCCTGAAATCACTTTTGAGAACATAGCTCTGTATTGATGCCTCGCTTCTTGTTGCTCCTCCTGTACTGAAGCTACCTGTTGAACCAGGTTCAGCTTTATTAAAGCAGGAAGTCCCATTAGTGGCATCACCAGGTTTGTCACCACATATACATCTTGCCTTATTTCTCTTTTTTCTGTTTTAATGTGTGCTTTCATGATGCCCAAAACCTTCAATGGACAGTTATCTGGACCTTTAATCTTTTTAGGTGGTGTCTTCAGCCTGCCGTCACGTGCTCTCAAGTACATGGCAGATGGAATAGCTGTAACTGAGGCTCCTGAGTCCAGTTTAAATGTTACCTTCTTTCCGTTAAGGCTGATTTCTTTTAACCATTCCTCTTCAATTCCTTCTGTGTTAACTGTCCCCATGAAAGCTATGTCTTCTTCTGTGTTGCTGTCCACTATAGCTTCCACTCTTTGAGATGATCTGCAGACCGCAGCGAAATGTCCCTTTTTTTTGCATTTTCGACACTCAGCCTCTTTGGCTGGGCACAGTTTCCAGGGGTGTTGTGGCGTTAGCCGCACCTTGTACATTTCTCATTATAGTATGTCTTGTTTACAGTGCTTGGCTTGGAATTAAACTGCTCTGGTCTGTGTGGGGGAGCTTGTCTATATTGTGTATTCCCTCTATTTGTGTTTATGGCATCTATAATAGCACCTTTAAATTCTGTGTGTGTCCCTCGTAGCAGTTGCTGTTGTTTCTTTATTTCTTCCTGCTGCCTGACCTGGGTTTTTGTTTTTGCCAGCGTCAGGTCAGGGTCTAACTGAAGTCTCTCTGACAGCCTGGAGTCTCTTATCCCGACCACTATGCGGTCTCTTATCATTTCCTCCTTTAAGGCACCAAATTTGCAGTGTTCAGCCAACTTATGCACATCTGTGATAAAGTTATCTGCAGACTCGCCTTGTTGTTGCTGTCTGCTATTAAACTTAGCACGTTCATAAATGACATTGTGCTTACCCACAAAATGTTCATCAAAGGCTTTTGTCACCTCTGCATAGACTGTCTTCTGTTGGTCGCTTAGTGGTAACGTAGTGAGAATGTTGTCACTCTTTTCACCCATCACATACAGTAGGGAGTTGACCTGATAGCCGTCCTCTTTTCCGCTCAATCCTGACACCATCCTGAACCTCTCGAACCGTCTCAACCATTGCGGCCACGAGCTGGGCTCCTCGAAGTTGAAGCTGCCAGGAGGCGCGATGGAGAATATTTGATCTGTCATCTCCCGTCCTTATCCGGGCTCCGATGCTGATCCGCTGCTCTCCGTGCTCACCTTAGCCTAGCGTAGCTTAGCCTGTCGCCGGCCAGGTAAACAATGACGACCTCGGCTGGACTATTTCAGCCTCACTTCTCTCAACTACACCTACTTTTTACCCACAGTAGGTTCGCTTACTTCTGACACCATGTTGTAGTAGTGTTTATATCCGTAAAAGCAGACTCCAGAGACTTGTAAACTTCACACAGCTTCCTTTACTCGTGCTTGTTAATTCCCACTGTTAATCCCCACAACACACTCAACGGCGCCCCCTCTGGACGCTATGTGATATTGTACTTAACATCTGTACAATCACCATCAAAGTGTGCATGTGGACTGAGTGAATGATGAGTCTCACCGTTAAGCGCTTTAGGTGTCTCGAAAGGTGCTATATAAATCCAATCAATGATTATTATCATTATTATTATTTTTGGTAAGGGCAATGTTTCTGATTTACGTAAAGCTTCTTGCTGTGTAAAATGCAGGACAAAGCAGCCACAAAATCATTTTCGCTCCATAAACAAGTTATTTGGAGCAAAAGGGTCTTATGTAGTCTTTAACATGTCAGTGGCATACAGATGGAACATTTTAACTCTCTATTGCTACAGTAATTTTATTGCCTCTTGCAATTGTATCACAACAAGCACCTAGCAACACATCAACTCTCACCATAAGTTTTGGAAAAAGCCCCAATGAAACTAGACATTTGAGGCCACAGCAATCTCAAATTCCTAGTCCATCCATCCATCCATCTTCTTCCGCTTATCCGAGGTCGGGTCGCGGGGGCAGCAGCCTAAGCAGGGAAGCCCAGACTTCCCTCTCCCCAGCCACTTCGTCCAGCTCCTCCCGGGGGATCCGAGGCGTTCCCAGGCCAGCCGGGAGACATAGTCTTCCCAACGTGTCCTGGGTCTTCCTCGTGGCCTCCTACCGGTCGGACATGCCCTAAACACCTCCTTAGGGAGGCGCTCGGGTGGCATCCTGACCAGATGCCCGAACCACCTCATCTGGCTCCTCTCGATGTGGAGGAGCAGCGGCTTTACTTTGAGCTCCCCCCGGATGACAGAGCTTCTCACCCTATCTCTAAGGGAGAGCCCCGCCACCCTGCGGAGGAAACTCATTTCGGCCGCTTGTACCCGTGATCTTGTCCTTTCGGTCATAACCCAAAGCTCATGACCATAGGTGAGGATGGGAACGTAGATCGACCAGTAAATTGAGAGCTTTGCCTTCCGGCTCAGCTCCTTCTTCACCACAACGGATCGATACAGCGTCCGCATTACTGAAGACGCCGCACCGATCCGCCTGTCGATCTCACGATCCACTCTTCCCTCACTCGTGAACAAGACTCCGAGGTACTTGAACTCCTCCACTTGGGGCAAGATCTCCTCCCCAACCCGGAGATGGCACTCCACCCTTTTCCGGGTGAGAACCATGGACTCGGACTTGGAGGTGCTGATTCTCATCCCAGTCGCTTCACACTCAGCTGCGAACCGATCCAGTGAGAGCTGAAGATCCTGGCCAGATGAAGCCATCAGGACCAAATCATCTGCAAAAAGCAGAGACCTAATCCTGCAGCCACCAAACCGGATCCCCTCAACGCCTTGACTGCGCCTAGAAATTCTGTCCATAAAAGTTATGAACAGAATCGGTGACAAAGGGCAGCCTTGGCGGAGTCCAACCCTCACCGGAAACGTGTCCGACTTACTGCCGGCAATGCGAACCAAGCTCTGACACTGATCATACAGGGAACGGACCGCCACAATCAGACAGTCCGAAACCCCATACTCTCTGAGCACTCCCCACAGGACTTCCCGAGGGACACGGTCGAATGCCTTCTCCAAGTCCACAAAGCACATGTAGACTGGTTGGGCAAACTCCCATGCACCCTCAAGGACCCTGCCGAGAGTATAGAGCTGGTCCACAGTTCCACGACCAGGACGAAAACCACACTGTTCCTCCTGAATCCGAGGTTCGACTATCCGGCGTAGCCTCCTCTCCAGTACACCTGAATAGACCTTACCGGGAAGGCTGAGGAGTGTGATCCCACGATAGTTAGAACACACCCTCCGGTTCCCCTTTTTAAAGAGAGGAACCACCACCCCGGTCTGCCAATCCAGAGGTACTGCCCCCGATGTCCACGCGATGCTGCAGAGTCTTGTCAACCAAGACAGCCCTACAGCATCCAGAGCCTTAAGGAACTCCGGGCGGATCTCATCCACCCCCGGGGCCTTGCCACCGAGGAGCTTTTTAACTACCTCAGCAACCTCAGCCCCAGAAATAGGAGAGCCCACCACAGATTCCCCAGGCACTGCTTCCTCATAGGAAGACGTGTTGGTGGGATTGAGGAGGTCTTCGAAGTATTCCCTCCACCGATCCACCACTTCCGCAGTCGAGGTCAGCAGAACACCATCCGCACCATACACGGTGTTGGTAGTGCACTGCTTCCCCTTCCTGAGGCGGCGGATGGTGGTCCAGAATCGCTTCGAAGCCGTCCGGAAGTCGTTTTCCATGGCTTCCCCGAACTCCTCCCATGTCCGAGTTTTTGCCTCCGCAACCGCTGAAGCCGCACACCGCTTGGCCTGTCGGTACCTGTCCGCTGCCTCAGGAGTCCCATGAGCCAAAAGAACCCGATAGGACTCCTTCTTCAGCTTGACGGCATCCCTCACCGCCGGTGTCCACCAACGGGTTCTAGGATTACCGCCACGACAGGCACCAACTACCTTGCGGCCACAGCTCCAATCAGCCGCCTCGACAATAGAGGTGCGGAACATGGTCCACTCGGACTCAATGTCCAGCACCTCCCTCGTGACATGTTCAAAGTTCTTCCGGAGGTGGGAATTGAAACTCTCTCTGACAGGAGACTCTGCCAGACGTTCCCAGCAAACCCTCACAATGCGTTTGGGCCTGCCAGGTCTGTCCGGCATCCTCCCCCACCATCGCAGCCAACTCACCACCAGGTGATGATCGGTAGAAAGCTCCGCCCCTCTCTTCACCCGAGTGTCCAAAACATGAGGCCGCAAATCCGATGACACAACTACAAAGTCGATCATAGAACTGCGGCCTAGGGTGTCCTGGTGCCAAGTGCACATATGGACACCCTTATGCTTGAACATGGTGTTCGTTATAGACAATCCGTGACGGGCACAAAAGTCCAATAACAAAACACCACTTGGGTTCAGATCCGGGCGGCCATTCTTCCCAATCACGCCTCTCCAGGTTTCACTGTCGTTGCCAATATGAGCGTTGAAGTCCCCCAGTAGAACGAGGGAATCACCCGGGGGAGCACTCTCAAGTACTCCCTCGAGTGAATCCAAAAAGGGTGGGTACTCTGAGCTGCCGTTTGGCGCGTAAGCGCAAACAACAGTCAGGACCCGTCCCCCCCACCCGAAGGCGGAGGGAAGCTACCCTCTCGTCCACCGGGTTGAACTCCAACATGCAGGCTCTGAGCCGGGGGGCAACAAGAATTGCCACCCCAGCCCGTCGCCTCTCACTGCTGGCAACGCCAGAGTGGATGAGAGTCCAGCCCCTCTCGAGAGAACTGGTTCCAGAGCCCTTCCTGTGCGTCGAGGTGAGTCCGACTATATCCAACCTGAACTTCTCTACCTCGCGCACTAGCTCAGGCTCCTTCCCCCCCAGCGAGGTGACGTTCCACGTCCCAAGAGCTAGCTTCTGTAGCCGAGGATCGGAACGCCAAGTGCCCTGCCTTCGGCTACCGCCCAGCTCACATTGCACCCGACCTCTATGGCCCCTGCTATGGGTGGTGAGCCCATTGGAGGGGGGACCCACGTTGCCTCTTCGGGCTGTGCCCGGCCGGGCCCCATGGGGACAGGCCCGGCCACCAGGCGCTCGCCATCGTGCCCCAACTCCGGGCCTGGCTCCGGAGGGGGGCCCCGGTGACCCGCGTCCGGGCGAGGGAAATCTGAGTCTCGGTTCTTGCATTTCCATAGAAGTCTTCGAGCTGCTCTTTGTCTGATCCCTCACCTAGGACCTGTTTGTCTTGGGAGACCCTACCAGGGGGCATGGAAGCCCCCGGACAACATAGCTCCTAGAATCATTGGGACACGCAAACTCCTCTACCACGTTAAGGTGGCAGCTCAGAGAGGAGTCAAATTCCTAGTGGGAACTTAAATTACAGTATGAAAGGAGAACTGCACTTTTATTTTTATTTTGCCCATCATCCATAATCTTTATGTGAGACTAGAACACACGTCTTTCCCTTTTCTATGTGTTGTAGATGGTAAATCAATTAGATTTAGTTCGGAGAACATTGTAGGTAATGGAGATTAATCTGTTCAGCCAAAAAAGCTCTCTAAAATAAACTTTCAAAAACCTCCAACAATGTTTTATATACATGCTGTAACCATGGACTAGCAGGCAGATTTATCCATCCATCCATTTTCTACCGCCTTTCCCTTTCGTGGTCGCGGGGGGTGCTGGAGCCTATCTCAGCTCCATTCGGGCTCATTTATTCAGTTTTATTGATTTTCAAACATGTAAAGATGGAGTTTGTTAAAGGGGATATGCACTTTTTTTTTAAATGTTGCCTATCATTAACAATCATTATGAAAGACATGGCGATGATGATGATGATGTATTTTTTTTATGCTTTCTAAATATTAAATAAATGCGATCAAAAGTCCGCTAACAAAGGAGCCTATGGGAGCTGCTCTATTCTATCTATAAAGCCCTTAAAAACATGTAAACACCTCCATTAATGTTTAATATACATAATGTAAGTATATTGTGGGGAGGTGTGGCCGGCAGACCGACAGCGAGGCGGGGCCGACCCGAGATGGCGGCGAAGAGGCGTGGCCGGCGGGCCAGCGGTGAGTCGGGGGACGCGCCGGGATCGACGCCGTAACAGATATCAGGTGCGTGGATCGCCCACCTGGGAACAATTGTGTAATCTCCTCCAAGTGTGTAAAAGGGCGGCAGCCGAGAACGAGGGGAGAAGGAGGAGTTGGAGAGCCAGAAGCACATGCAGGGCGCAAGAGGAAGAGAGCCAGAGGAAGACGCAGACGCGGCCGGCTGAAAAGCGGACCGAAGAGCGAGCAGTGGAAGAAGCGGCAGAGCTGAAAAGCGACCCGACGAGACTGAAAGGTTTTATTGAAAAATAAACAAAGTCAAACCTGCTCAACATAATGTCTATCCTTGGTGGTTCATTTAACCCGGACGACAGCGGGAGTCTGTCACATATATAGATATATATACAAAACGCAAAACCAGTGAAGTTGGTACGTTGTGCAAATCGTAAATAAAAACAGAATACAATGATTTGCAAATCCTTTTCAACTTATATTCAATTGAATATACTGCAAAGACAAGATATTTAAGGTTCGAACTGAGAAACAAATTTGTTTTTGCAAATATACATTAACTTAGAATTTAATAGCAGCAACACATTGCAAAAAAGTTGGCACAGGGGCATTTTTACCACTGTGTTACATGGCCTTTCCTTTTAGTTGTTCAACAGTCCGGGGGTCTCCGTTGTGGTATTTTAGGCTTCATAATGCGCCACACATTTTCAAGAGGAGACAGGTCTGGACTACAGGCAGGCCAATCTAGTACCTGCCCTCTTTTACAACAAAGCCACGCTGTTGTAACACGTGGCTTGGCATTGTTTTGCTGAAATAAGTAGGAGCGTCCATGATAGCGTAGCTTGGATGGCAACATATGTTGCTCCAAAACCTGTATGTACCTTTCAGCATTAATGGTGCCTCCACAGATATGTAAGTTGGGCACTAATACACCCCCATACCATCACAGATGCTGGCTTTTGAACTTTGCACCTATTCAAATCCGGATGGTTCTTTTCTTCATTGTTCAGGAGGACACGACGTCCACAGTTTCCAAAAACAATTTGAAATGTGGACTCGTCAGACCACAGAACACTTTTTCCTCAGTCCATCTTAAATGAGCTCGGGCCCAGAGAAACCGGTGGCGTTTCTGGGTGTTGTTGATCAATGGCTTTCGCTTTGCATAGTAGAGTTTTAATTTGCACTTACAGATGTGGCGACGAACTGTAGTTACTGACAGTGGTTTTCTGAAGTGTTCCTGTGGTGATATCTTTTACACACTGATGTTGGTTTTTGATGCAGTACCGCCTGAGGGATCCAAGGTCACGGACATTCAATGTTACGTGCAGTGATTTCACCAGATTCTCTGAACCTTTTGATGATATTACAGACCTTAGATGGTGAAATCCCTAAATTCCTTACAATAGCTCGTTGAGAAATGTTGTTCTTAAACTGTTCAACAATTTGCTCACGCATTTGTTCACAAAGTGGTGACCCTCGCCCCATCCTCGTTCGTGAATGACTGAGCATTTCATGGAAGCTGCTTTTATACCCAATCATGGCACCCACCTTTTCCCAATTAGCGTGTTCACCTGTGGGGTTTTCCAAATAAGTGTTTGATGAGCATTCCTGAACTTTCTAAGTCTTGTTTGCCACTTGTGTCAGCTCTTCTTAAACATGTTGCAGGCATCAAATTCCAAATGAGTTAATATTTGCAAAAAATAACAATGTTTTCCAGTTCGAATGTTAAGTATCTTGTATTTGCAGTCTATTCAATTGAATATAGGTTGAAAAGGACTTGCAAATCATTGTATTCTGTTTTTATTTACGTTTTACAGAATGTGCCAACTTCACTGGTTTTGAGGCTTGTATAATAGCAACAGGCACATGTATAATAAGATGTATTATTTACATAGTTTGATCATTTCAAAAACGCATCACAACGTATGCTTTTTTTCCCCAACATCACTGATTTTTACTCACTGCAGACTTCATGAGAGCCAACTTACATATTATTTTTTTGTACATTAAGTTATATATTTATATAACGTAGCTTTAATGTTACATTTATTATTACAATTATTGCTACAATTCTCTGGGGATAGCTTTCCTTAATCAGGTGTAATTTGTAGTTTAGCTTACTACATTTTCCTAATAGCTTGCCCATCGCTGTATTTATATATGTTTATCCTTAAACGCGAAAATGTGGCACATTAATTTCAAAAACTCATCACTTACTGTACAATGTCTGCTGTCATTCGGATGTGATTGATATAATCTTGTTATATTCCTGTTTAGATGAAAAATAACTCATAATTCTCGAGAATAAAAGGGGGACTGAACTAAGCATCTTTTCGTGTCATTTTCGCCATCTCCGGTCAAAATTGGATGTCAAAGTGTTGTCGGAATACGTCCTCATCCTTCTACTATCCAGGTGAAACACATGATTTATATCTACAATAAATTTCCACAAGCAAAGGAAGGAGGAAGCAGCTTACTACTTGAGGATGTCAATATAGGCACACAAGCTTGTTGTGATCATCCCGCCGCTATAAATAGTCTGTCTGCATGAGCACTTATAATAACAATACAGGGCTGGGCAATATATCGAATATACTCGATATATCGCGGGTTTGTCTCTGTGCGATATAGAAAATGACTATTTCGTAATATTCGAGTATACTTCTCACGCAGTTGCTTTTAGCTGCGGGCATTACACTACATGGGTTTCTCACTCTTTTTTGTCTCTCCTTCTCACAGAAACATAAAAAAACAAGCGCACCTTCTTACATACGTCACATACTGTCGCGCGTGCAACGTCATACGCCCTCGCGGAGCAGAGAGGTAGCGGCATGGGTAACGTTAGCTGTGATGCTAACGGTGTGGTGCGGGTGGTAATACGAGAGAGAGAAGGTGCGAATCTGGTAACAAATGAAGGAAGAATTAATTCCCAAGAAAAACAGCACGGGGTCCATCGTCTGGCGGTGGTTTGGCTTCACGCGCGAAGATGTCGAACAGACAACCGTAATATGTCAAGTATGCGGCAAAAGTGTTGCTACAAAAAGTAGCATTACTGCTAATGTGTAGCATCATTTGAAAAGTCACCCGCTAGAGAATGAAGAATGCTTGAAACTCCGCATGTCAACATCTCCGTTCGGTGCCACACCAACAAAATGCCCAAGCAACCATTTCCAGATCAACACCGTATGAAAAAAATAGTCAACAACAGAAGGAGATAACGTCCGCAGTAACCTACCACATAGCGAAGGACATTTGATTTCCTATTATGCAGCTCATTTTTATTTGACAGTTATTGAAATATCTTGTGTGACATCATGCACAAAAGTGCACTTTATTTGTTTTAAACTATTGCAGTGGCGTTCTGTACAAAAAGTGCACTTTAATTTAGTGTTGTTTTGATATCATCTTAGTGACATCATGCACAAAAGTGCACTAATAGCTTGTTTTAAAATGTCTCTGACAATCTTGCACTTTCTGTTTTGGAAATGACATTAGTGTTTGTGCCACTGCTTAATAACTGTTTAATAAATACACTTTTGCTAAATTTACTTAGTTGTGATTTCCCTCTCGGCATGAAAATGAGCATATATTAATGCAGTATGAACAAGAAAGTTTTAATGTACACATAAAGAATCATCATACTGGTGTGATTATATGCATCAAGTGTTAATTCAAGGCTAAGACAAAATATCGAGATATATATCGTGTATCGTGACATGGCCTAAAAATATCGAGATATTAATAAAAGGTCATATCGCCCAGCCCTATAACAATATCACTAATACTTGGTTAATATTCAAGTCACGAAATGTAAATTGTTGGCAGTTATATAAACACATCCGTTGTCATGTCTTTCATTATGATTGTGAACGATAGGCAAAATTCACCAAAAAGTGCAGTTCCCCTTTAAATAAGGATTCACTTTTCAAAAAATGCGCAAGCTTGATGCTAAATGGCTTTGGCTTTGCTATTGACATGCTGCTGATTTGCATTACCGATTTTACATGCCGATTTAAACACCTCCAAATTTGTTAATGAAAACTACAGCTAAGATACACGTTATAGTCAAACACCTGGTGCGTAATAAGTACAATACTTATCTTATTGTGCACCCTTTTTAGGATGCACCAAAACCTAAAAAAACACACCATAATCTATACACTACTGTCATCCAATGTCTTGGACTTGCAACTGGAATTGCAACTTAGTGACATACAATACCTGCTAATGAAACTTAGAAATGTGACAATGAAACAAGATAGAAGAACTTGACAGCAGTTATCATAATGAGCTAATTTTTAAATGTTACGTTACAAAATTAGATTTTTTTTTAACAAAAACAGTTAATATCTATTAACAAACACAAAAGTACAGAAAATTGGTACCGTTGGATACCAGAATCAATTCCTAGGTACCAGGAATTTGTATTGTATCGGTTCAAATGTGAACGGTGCTCATCCCTTCCTGTGTCATTACGCCAGAAAAGTAGTTCCCTGGTGTTAGCTCTTACGATAACAATGTCGCTATACAATATGTATTTATCTATATCGTTATCTATCTATCTATATATATATATATGTGTGTATATATATATATATATAATTTATATTTATCTATCTATATATTTTTTTTACTAATTAATAAAAGATGGCCAAAAGTCCCAACAATTAAAATGTTCCATTAATTGCAACTGGTCCGGGTTTACCCCGAGAGAAACAAGCGGTAGAAATGGATGAATTGATGGATGGATGGATGGAATGAAAGTTTGGCAATTATTTCTGAGAATTGTTTCATTTATCAACTTCAGAATGAGTTCATGTTTTTGTTGACCATTACCACCATGAATACAATTGGAATTCAGTTTCATTCCATAACAGTCTAGTCTACACGATGAAGTTCATATTCGATGACGTCTTGCTATGAAGGCTTGTTTACACTAAGCAATGTGAATATGATGACAACACTGGACTTTGTTTGGGGTAACAACTCCTCTCGGGGAAGTCAACAACATGCTCGTCAAAAGGCAAAATAAAAGGTAGTAAGATGACATTTTAATGGTAAAGAGGTAAGTAATTGTTGATAATAATGATTGAGTTTGACTTAATCATTGAAAAACAACCCTAAAAGGAAATCTACATTGTTACAACAACCTCAACTTGTTTTTTCAAACATGCATCATTGATTTACAGTACGGTATATTACATTACAATCATTTCATTAAAAAGTGTGGTGCCACAGTACTTTTCAGAAGACATTTTTAGATGTTCTCATAAAATTGAGTTCCATATTCTGTAGCTTAGCAAATAATTGAAACAAAAAGTCTGAATTTATTGTTCTAATCTATTAATTGCCATATCATCCTATTATTAATTAGCCTAGTCTCTTACATCGGTCACTGCCTTTCATCATTTACATTAAAATTCAGCATGTGTGCATTATTAATATGCTTAATATAGAGTCTTCACTCATGATAATGATCATTATACTCAAATATACAAAGGCCTGGAGAAAGAGAAGGTAATTCAAAAAGGACACACACACCCTTTTAATGACAATGAAAAAAATAACCTTGCCTTGGTGTCTTGCCAGATTTGGTACAAACCCCGTTTCCATATGAGTTGGGAAATTGTGTTAGATGTAAATATAAACGGAATACAATGATTTGCAAATCCTTTTCAACCCATATTCAATTGAATGCACTACAAAGACAAGATATTTGATGTTCAAACTCATAAACGTTATTTTCTTTTTTGCAAATAATAATTAACTTCAAATTTTATGGCTGCAACACGTGCCAAAGTAGTTGGGAAAGGGCATGTTCACCACTGTGTTACATGGCCTTTTCTTTTAACAACACTCAGTAAACGTTTGGGACCTGAGGAGACACATTTTTTAAGCTTCTCAGGTGGAATTCTTTCCCATTCTTGCTTGATGTACAGCTTAAGTTGTTCAACAGTCCAGGGGTCTCCGTTATAGTATTTTAGGCTTCATAATGCGCTACACATTTTCAATGGGAGACAGGTCTGGACTACGGGCAGGCCAGTCTAGTACCCGCACTCTTTTACTATGAAGCCACGTTGATGTAACACGGGGCTTAGCATTGTCTTGCTGAAATAAGCAGGGGCGTCCATGGTAACGTTGCTTGGATGGCAACATATGTTGCTCCAAAACCTGTATATACCTTTCGGCATTAATGGTGCCTTCACAGATGTGTAAGTTACCCATGTCTTGGGCACTAATACACCCCCATACCATCACAGATGCTGGCTTTTCAACTTTGCGCCTATAACAATCCGGATGGTTCTTTTCCTCTTTGGTCCGGAGGACACGACGTCCAAAGTTTCCAAAAACAATTTAAAATGTGGACTCGTCAGACCACAGAACACTTTTCCACTTTGTATCAGTCCATCTTAGATGAGCTCAGGCCCAGCGAAGCTGACGGCGTTTCTGGGTGTTGTTGATAAACGGTTTTCGCCTTGCATAGGAGAGTTTTAACTTGCACTTACAGATGTAGCGACAAACTGTAGTTACTGGCAGTGGGTTTCTGAAGTGTTCCTGAGCCCATGTCGTGATATCCTTTACACACTGATGTCGCTTGTTGATGCAGTACAGCCTGAGGGATCGAAGGTGACGGGCTTAGCTGCTTACGTGCAGTGATTTCTCCAGATTCTCTGAACCCTTTGATGATATTACGCACGGTAGATGGTGAAATCCCTAAATTCCTTGCAATAGCTGCTTGAGATAGGTTTTTCTTAAACTGTTCAACAATTTGCTCACGCATTTGTTGACAAAGTGGTGACCCTTGCCCCCATCCTTCTTTGTGAATCACTGAGCATTTCATGGAATCTAGTTTTATGCCCAATCATAGCACACACCTGTTCTCAATTTGCCTGTTCACCCGTGGGATGTTCCAAATAAGTGTTTGATGAGCATTCCTCAACTTTATCAGTATTTATTGCCACCTTTCCCAACTTCTTTGTCACATGTTGCTGGCATCAAATTCTAAAGTTAATGATTATTTGCAAAAAAAAAAAGTGTATCAGTTTGAACATCAAATATGTTGTCTTTGTAGCATATTAAACTGAATATGGGTTGAAAATGATTTGCAAATCATTGTATTCCGTTTATATTTACATCTAACACAATTTCCCAACTCATATGGAAACGGGGTTTGTATTTTGTAGAAATACAGAATTTGCATTCCTGCTTTAGGAGCACTTGCATTCGGAGGAGGAGCTACACTTCTATGTTTAGATACCAGTTTCACGCATTAATAACACAAAATATGTATTGTTACGATCATCGTTTGATCATCAAAAATGTTTGGTAATATAATCTGTGATATTTCTACCTGAATAAATGCTTCTGTTATTCTGTATATTAAATGTTGTACAAGTTAATCATGTTCATATCTCTGCATGACAATGTTTTAACCTTTTCTAATAATAAAATGTAGTATTAGGCCTGCTAAACATTCTGTAATTGAGGACTCAACCAGGACATGTTATAACATAATATACACTTTTTTTCAATCTGCCAGTAAAATTATCACACACAACATTACAAAACATCTTTGACAAAGCATGATTGTATTGTAATTTTTCATTTTTCCTTTTGTAATGGTAGTTAGTACTAAATTTGATGCATAGCGCTATTATTGTGAAGTATGTGAGTGGTATGAGAAGCGTCTTAACTTTTTTGACGAATGTCTCCAATAAAACTGACTCAAGACTACCTTTCGACCCATCTTTTTTTCTGCTGAGCTTTTGTTCCATCTTATTAAAGCAGTTTGAATAACAATTTACATTTTATGTTATTAATGCACTCTACTGTAATCCAAACATGGATGTGAAGCTCCTCCTCTCTACAAGCGACATAGCCTGCCAGCAATGATGTTATCTCACGGCAATTGAAGATAAAATAGTCATTTTTTGTCGGGAGAACAATTTGCCATTGCCTTGGACCTGAGCTTTCCATAATGTCACCTTTTCTTTGTGCATTTCTGCCGGCTATTTTCGAGCTTGTGGCTCAACAGTAACTGAAGGCCATTACATTTATCCACGCTACAGAATGGACGAAGGTCAAAAAGGAGTCAGGACACATGTGCGTTAATGGTGCATCAAAACAATTATCACCTATAAAGGAATTTATAGTTAACAAGTTATTATTGCATTAACTTTGACAGCCCTATTTACAGTCAAATAAAATCTCATTACATTTGTTACAATTGTCACAAGACGTATGTAAAATAATTGACAAGACAAACAAAAATAAAACAACAAGAGAGGGTGCTCAGACTAACGAAACAATAATAATGGACGTAATTAAAATACCAACAATATCGATGGGAGAGTTCGAAAATCGAATGAGACAGATTTAGATCAAACTAGACAAAAACCAAGCGAGGAGACAATTAAAAATAATAGAGAGAGACATACGTAAATGTTATCAAGTTACATGTAGGATGGATATTGTATTAATAATTAATATTGAGAACAAATGTAGGTATAAACTATCAACGAATTCTAACTAAGTGTGTCCTAATACAACCTTTTCACATAGGATACAATACCAATATTGGAGCCTTGATTATTGGCCGATATGTTATCAGTAGTGTGGAATGTTAGAAATTATTATCCGATACGATACCAGCAGGAATATAACATACTTTTATTATGTTGTAATTTGGAATGTTAGAAAATGTTTGATTAAGTGAAATTAGTCAAACAGAAAACAATGGTACATATGAAAAACACTAACCTATTTATTATTAACCATCTGGAATGGACTTGTGCTGTCTTTAAGTTGAAGTACAGTGGTAATTGTTTTGAGTTTTTTGGGGAGACACCGAGTGACCACAACAATTCAAGAAGTTAAACTCATGACATAGTAAGTTGAATGATGCAGACACGTTTGTTACTGGATACTTTTTCCTAATACACTTCCTTCCGCCTTGGAGACTTTGTGTGTGTGAGTAATATGCAACTTGGTACTTGTTTATATTGACAAATGTGCTGTTTTAGACTGTCTTATTGTTCAATGAAGGACACTTATTACAAATATCTAGCTTGTGTGCTACTGTGTGCTGAGCTGTTGTGTAGCTGCTAACTCCTAGTAGCATATGGCCTACAATGTTTACTTTTTGTAAATGACTAAAATACAAAAAAGACCAACCTTGTGTGGAAGTAAACGCGCTGCAGGATCGGAGATATCTATAAACTATAACATTTATTATCCTCTATTATCCTTTTTATCGTTATAGTACAAACCCCGTTTCTATATGAGTTGGGAAATTGTGTTAGATGTAAATATAAACGGAATACAATGATTTGCAAATCATTTTCAACCCATATTCAGTTGAATATGCTACAAAGACAACATATTTGATGTTCAAACTGATAAACTTTTTTTTTTTGGAAATAATCATTAACTTTAGAATTTGATGCCAGCAACACGTGACAAAGAAGTTGGGAAAGGTGGCAATAAATGCTGATAAAGTTGAGGAATCCTCATCAAACACTTATTTGGAACATCCCACAGGTGAACAGGCAAATTGGGAACAGGTGGGTGCCATGATTGGGTATAAAAGTAGATTCCTTGAAATGCTCAGTCATTCACAAACAAGGATGGGGCGAGGGTCACCACTTAGTCAACAAATGTGTGAGCAAATTGTTGAACAGTTTAAGAAAAAACTTTCTCAACCAGCTATTGCAAGGAATTTAGGGATTTCACCATCTACGGTCAGTAATATCATCAAAGGGTTCAGAGAATCTAGAGAAATCACTGCACGTAAGCAGCTAAGTCCGTGACCTTCGATCCCTCAGGCTGTACTGCATCAACAAGCGACATCAGTGTGTAAAGGATATCACCACATGGGCTCAGGTACACTTCAGAAACCCACTGTCAGTAACTACAGTTGGCCGCTACATCTGTAAGTGCAAGTTAAAACTCTCCTATGCAAGGCGAAAACCGTTTATCAACAACACCCAGAAACGCCGTCGGCTTTGCTGGGCCTGAGCTCATCTAAGATGGACTGATACAAAGTGGAAAAGTGTTCTGTGGTCTGACGAGTCCACATTTCAAATAGTTTTTGGAAACTGTGGACGTTGTGTCTTCCGGACCAAAGAGGAAAAAAACCATCCGGATTGTTATAGGCGCAAAGTTGAAAAGCCAGCATCTGTGATGGTATGGGGGTGTATTAGTGCCCAAGGCATGGGTAACTTACACATCTGTGAAGGCGCCAGTAATGCTGAAAGGTACATACAGGTTTTGGAGCAACATATGTTGCCATCCAAGCAACGCTACCATGGACGCCCCTGCTTATTTCAGCAAGACAATGCCAAGCCACGTGTTACATCAACGTGGCTTCATAGTAAAAGAGTGCGGGTACTAGACTGGCCTGCCTGTAGTCCAGACCTGTCTCCCATTGAAAATGTGTGGCGCATTATGAAGCCTAAAATACCACAACGGAGACCCCCGGACTGTTGAACAACTTAAGCTGTACATCAAGCAAGAATGGGAAAGAATTCCACCTGAGAAGCTTAAAAAATGTGTCTCCTCAGTTCCCAGACGTTTACTGAGTGTTGTTAAAAGGAAAGGCCATGTAACACAGTGGTGAACATGCCCTTTCCCAACTACTTTGGCACGTGTTGCAGCCATGAAATTCTAAGTTAATTATTATTTGCAAAAAAAAAATAAAGTTTATGAGTTTGAACATCAAATATGTTGTCTTTGTAGTGCATTCAATTGAATATGGGTTGATGAGGATTTGCAAATCATTGTATTCCGTTTATATTTACATCTAACACAATTTCCCAACTCATATGGAAACGGGGTTTGTATAAAAATGGTAAAGTGACCTGATTGCTGCGAAAGGGAGAAAGAGTACAGGTACTCATTTTCAAACATGTTGATGTACTTTATGGTAACACCTTTGTGAAAATAAAGCAAACCATTTCAATATTTCTGTCATTTGTCATACTCATTATTCAATGGCAGCAAGTTACGACAAGACCCGATCACCACAAATTAATGATTCAAAGTGATCTATAAATCAAAATAACACCAAACAAAACAAAGCATGTAAAACGTGTTTTTAAACGTACTCTGATAAATTAAACAGAGCATTTTCTTACCTTAACACAGTCTTTTTTTCTTCCTGGCAAGAATAAACGTTTTAAATAATTATTTCGTTCGATGACGACATGACGTTTTTTCAAAGCACACAAACTCAGAGCAAAAATTGTCAAACATCAGTGTTACTAATTTAAATTGAGCAAAAACGCGGAAAGATTTGTAAAATGTTCTTGCTTTTAGTCCAGTTAGTTAGTCCAGGTAGTTGTTGCTTTGGAGGCAGCAGAGAAGTGGATTACTAATCCTCCAGAGTGGGAGGAGTTCAGATGCACGCTGTAAAAAACCAAAGTGTCACAATGAAGAAAACATCACTATGTGGAAAAAAGTAACACCATATATAAAAGTCATGCTGTAAAAAGCAGCATACTGAAAAAAAAAATTGTACCAAAAGAAAAATTCACACTGTAAAAAAGTCACCCAGTGAAAAAAAATTATTTGGGGGGAAAAAGGCACGCTGTAAAAAAAAACTGTGTAAAAACACTGAAAAAAAGACAACAAAAATATTCAGTAAAAAGTCACACTGATGTGACACTATAAAAAATTATGTGGTAAAAAAAGCAATCTGTAAAAAATCTGTGTGAATAAAGTTGCATTGTAAAAATTGTCAGGCTACAAAATGACACAACAAATAAAGAGAACATGCTGTAAAATGTCCCACTGAAAGAAAAAGCCACACAGTAAAGAATCATGTCGTCAAAAAGTCTATCCATCCATCCATCCATGTTCTACCACTTGTCCCTTTCGGGGTCGCGGGGGGTCCTGGAGCCTATCTCAGCTGCATTTGGGCGGAAGGCGGGTTACACCCTGGACAAGTCCCCTCCTCATCGCAGGGCCAACACAGATAGACAGACAACATTCACACTCACATTCACACACTAGGGCCAATTTAGTGTTGCCAATCAACCTATCAAACTGTTTGATAAACACACTGTAAAAAAAATAGAATAAAAAATATTTAAAAAAGGTCACACCATAAAAAAGCATCAGCAGGCTGTGGGGAAAAAATTACAAAGTTCCCTTTAAAATTTCATAGAGAAAAAAATATCACTGAAGTAAAAGAATGTTGTACATACATTTTTGGCAAAATCATAATGTGAAAAAGTCACATTCTAAAAAAAAAAATCAAGCTGCAAAAATGACACGGTAAAAAATATAATAAATATTTGGTCAAATGTCCCACTTCAAATAAAAATCCCCCCCAAAAAATATCGTCCATCCACCCATCCATCCATTTTCTACCGCTTGTCCCTTAGAGGGTCGCGGGGGGTGCTGGAGCCTATAATAATCACACTGAACTGTAAAAATGTCAGGCTGAAAAAATGAAAATGTAGATAAAGTTACACTGTAAAAATAAATCATACTGTGAAATGGCACACTTTAAAAAAGTCACGCTGTAAAAAAGGAGTTTATTTAGCGCAGTGGTCCTCAAACTACGGCCCACGGGACGAATCCGGCCCGCCAGCGTCCAAAATCCGGCCCGCGGGAAGTCCCAAGTTGAAAAAAAAAATATAATAATTATATATATATATATATATATATATATATATATATATATATATATATATATATATATATATATATATATATATATATATATATATATATATATAATTTATATTTATCTATCTCTCTATATATTTAATTTTAATCATTAGTTTAATAAATCTGTCTTTTCTAATCCATTTTCTACTGCTTGTTACTCACAGTGTCTCCTAGCCGCTCAAGCAAATCATATTGTCTAAAAATGCATTTTCCCATCGATAACGTGACATCATCACGCAATTTTTTTAACCCAATGCGGCCCCAGAGTCAAAAAGTTTGGGGACCCCTGATCTAGCGTATTGTTCCATTAGAATGACTGCAAGGATGAAGTATTTGAATTCTAACATGCATAAGACAGCAATTTCGTAGAAACAATACGTTTATTCATTTGTCATCCTTTCATTCAATTTCCATGCAGCTTATCCTCATTAGGGTCACGGAAGGCTGGAGCCTATCCCAGCTGACTTCGGGTGAGAGGCGGGGTACAACCATGACAAGTCGCCAGCAGGAAATGAGAAAATGCATTTTCCAAATGATTCGACTTCGTAAAAACCACTGAGCTGATTGAAAACAGTAAGTAGTCTGCTAATGAATGTATGGATGTGGTAAATATTCACAGATAATGCATTCATGGTTTTAATGATAATGTATTTTTTTTGGTATTCTTCCTGCTTTTAGGAATGACTTGAATGATGCCTCCCATGTCTACGCCTCCCTTTGGGGCATCTTGTGTCCTGCTGACGCCCATCTATAAACCCATCCGCAAAAAGCAGGGGCAGACAGTAAAACATTAAGATGTTGAACAGAGGAAAGTATTGCCACCTAACAAGCATGCTTCGATTTGACAGATTGGGATGTATTTCGTGTGGCAATTTAAATTTACTGACATTAACAATTTCTTCATATTTGATTGATACATATGTTTTTGTGTGGACTCTAATATTCCCTGTAAGGAAATTACCATATTTTCCACCAACAAAACGTGGGTCACTAAGGAACTAAAAATTGTCATGAACATGAAGAAACGCATCTTTTACACAGGGAGCATGCAGCAACAGAGTGGTAAGGAGCGAGCCTAAAGTGTTTATAGGGATAAGGTAAAACACAAATATACCGGTGGAGATTTTCGGGCAGCTTGGAAAGGAATAAAAGCAATGACCTCCATCTCTCAGGGAAGTAGTGGGAGTGACAGGAATCCTATAAAATTTGAGGGAATACAAATGTCTGACATCCCAGATGAATTTAATAGTTTTTATTCTCACTTTGAAAAAAATGACTTTGCCGATAATATTTCCCTCCTTAAGAAGTCTCTTACCCCTGATCCAAACATTATCATCAAGCAGGAGCATGTTAGAGAGAATTTAATACGGGTTAGAATAAGGAAGGTCCATCGTCCAGACCTTATTTGTAGGCAGACTCTCCAATATTGTGCTGACCAACCTTTGCAGTGTCCTCCAACATATACAGGTAAAAGCCAGTAAATTAGAATATTTTGAAAAACTTGATTTATTTCAGTAATTGCATTCAAAAGGTGTAACTTGTACATTATATTTATTCATTGCACACAGACTGATGCATTCAAATGTTTATTTCATTTAATTTTGATGATTTGAAGTGGCAACAAATGAAAATCCAAAATTCCGTGTGTCACAAAATTAGAATATTACTTAAGGCTAATACAAAAAAGGGATTTTTAGAAATGTTGGCCAACTGAAAAGTATGAAAATGAAAAATATGAGCATGTACAATACTCAATACTTGGTTGGAGCTCCTTTTGCCTCAATTACTGCGTTAATGCGGCGTGGCATGGAGTCGATGAGTTTCTGGCACTGCTCAGGTGTTATGAGAGCCCAGGTTGCTCTGATAGTGTCAGGCTTGTCCCTGACAGTTTGACTGTGTTAGTTTTTTCTCTGTGTTTGTCTTAGTTTCCTGTCAGCGCTTTTATTTTGTCTTCATTTCCTGAGTGTCTCCCTGAGTGCTGCTTCCCCTCAGCTGTGGCTGATTGGCACCTGGCCACACCTGGTGTCAATCAGCCAGCTACTATTTAAACCTGCCTTCTCCTCCAGTCATTGCTGGATCATTGTCGTTCCTACCTGTCGTGTCGTTGTTTGCTGTATGCTGTCGTTGCTACCTGTGTGCGTTAAGCTTTCCCTGGATCCTGACTCCTGTTCCTGCTTCCTGGTTTCTGGTTCGTGTTTTCCTTTTCTTATTTTTGAACATTAAAACCATGTTTTCTCGTACAATGCCTTCCGCCTTCTCTGCATCTTGGGGTTCGGCACCTACAAACTCTGACATACCACCTACAAACTCTGACATAATGATCCAGCCAAATTCGAATCTCGCAGAGATGTCCATGGCGGAGAGGCTTAACAAAGCTTTGGACTTAATGGCTAATCTGAAGAAAAGTTCGGCCGCTTTTCAAGCCCTCTCCCACCCACCCCTGTCGTCTGTGGTCCTATCTGGGGACGTCTGGGATCCGTCCCTTGGGGGAGGGGCTATAAGTAGCAATGCAGCTGGGGAGGCACAGCTACTTCTCGCCCCAGTGGGTCTGCAAGAGACGGCGCCATCATCTCCGGTGGGTCTGCAACCTACGGCGCCACCATGCACTCCGGTGAGCCGGCAGACGCCACCATGCACTCCGGTGGGCCGGCAGACGCCACCATGCACTCCGGTGGGCCGGCAGACGCCACCATGCACTCCGGTGGGCCGGCAGACGCCACCATGCACTCCGGTGGGCCGGCAGACGCCACCATGCACTCCGGTGGGCCGGCAGACGCCACCATGCACTCCGGTGGGTCTACAACCTACGGCACCACCATCCTGTCCGGTGGGCCAGCAGCAGAGGGCGCCACCATCCTCCTCTCCGGTGGGCCAGCAGCAGATGGCGCCACCATCCTCCTCTCCGGTGGGCCAGCAGCAGATGGCGCCACCATCCTCCTCTCCGGTGGGCCAGCAGCAGATGGCGCCACCATCCTCCTCTCCGGTGGGCCAGCAGCAGATGGCGCCACCATCCTCCTCTCTGGTGGGCCAGCAGCAGATGGCGCCACCATCCTCCTCTCTGGTGGGCCAGCAGCAGATGGCGCCACCATCCTCCTCTCCGGTGGGCCAGCAAGAGAGGGCGCCACCATCCTCCTCTCCGGTGGGCCAGCAGAGGGCGCCACCACCATCGTCTCCGGTGGGCCAGCAGAGGGCGCCACCACCATCGTCTCCGGTGGGTCCTCCCATGCCGGCGGTCGAGCCGCCTCGCCAATTGCGGCGGCGTTCAACTCGCCGTCGCCACCTAACTCTTACCCGCTGGTTGCGGGGACACTTGGCCTGGTGGCCCACCTCCTTGTCCTCCCTCCACCCTCCCGTGACTTTGGACTTTTTTGGGGGGGGGTTCTAGAACGTCTGGTATCCGTTATAGGAAGGGGGGCTACTGTCAGGCTTGTCCCTGACAGTTTGACTGTGTTAGTTTTTTCTCTGTGTTTGTCTTAGTTTCCTGTCAGCGCTTTTATTTTGTCTTCATTTCCTGAGTGTCTCCCTGAGTGCTGCTTCCCCTCAGCTGTGGCTGATTGGCACCTGGCCACACCTGGTGTCAATCAGCCAGCTACTATTTAAACCTGCCTTCTCCTCCAGTCATTGCTGGATCATTGTCGTTCCTACCTGTCGTGTCGTTGTTTGCTGTATGCTGTCGTTGCTACCTGTGTGCGTTAAGCTTTCCCTGGATCCTGACTCCTGTTCCTGCTTCCTGGTTTCTGGTTCGTGTTTTCCTTTTCTTATTTTTGAACATTAAAACCATGTTTTCTCGTACAATGCCTTCCGCCTTCTCTGCATCTTGGGGTTCGGCACCTACAAACTCTGACAGATAGTGGCCTTCAACTCTTCTGCGTTTTTGGGTCTGGCATTCTGCATCTTCCTTTTCACAATACCCCACAGATTTTCTATGGGGCTAAGGTCAGGGGAGTTGGCGGGCCAATTTAGAACAGAAATACCATGGTCCGTAAACCAGGCACGGGTAGATTTTGCGCTGTGTGCAGGCGCCAAGTCCTGTTGGAACTTGAAATCTCCATCTCCATAGAGCAGGTCAGCAGCAGGAAGCATGAAGTGCTCTAAAACTTGCTGGTAGACGGCTGCGTTGACCCTGGATCTCAGGAAACAGAGTGGACCGACACCAGCAGATGACATGGCACCCCAAACCATCACCCAACCATGCAAATTTTGCATTTCCTTTGGAAATCGAGGTCCCAGAGTCTGGAGGAAGACAGGAGAGGCACAGGATCCACGTTGCCTGAAGTCTAGTGTAAAGTTTCCACCATCAGTTTCCAAAAACAATTTGAAATGTAGACTTCTCAGACCACAGAACACTTTTCCTCTTTGCATCAGTCCATCTTAGATGAGCTTGGGCTCAGCGAAGCAGGCGGCGTTTCTGGATGTTGTTGATAAATGGCTTTTGCTTTGCATAGTAGAGTTTTAACTTGCACTTACAGATGTAGAGACCAACTGTAGTTACTGACAGTGGGTTTCTGAAGTGTTCCTGAGCCCATGTGCTGATATCCTTTACACACTGGTGTCGCTTTTTGAATCAGTACAGCCTGAGGGATCGAAGGTCCGTAATATCATCGCTAACGTGCAGTGATTTCTCCAGATTCTCTGAACCCTTTGATGATATTACGGACCATAGATGGTGAAATCCCTAAATTCCTTGCAATAGCTGGTTGAGAAATGTTGTTCTTAAACTGTTCGACAATTTGCTCACGCATTTGTTCACAAAGTGGTGACCCTCGCCCCATCCTTGTTTGTGAATGACTGAGCATTTCATGGAAGCTGTTTTTATACCCAATCATGGCACCCACCTGTTCCCAATTAGCCTGTTCACCTGTGAGATGTTCCAAATAAGTGTTTGATGAGCATTCTGTTACGTCTTGGGGGGCGCATTGCTGCGCTGGTAGCGTTCCTTCCAATACAGACGACAAGCAGGTGCGGCGTGCAGGTAAGATTTAAGGTTTTAATTATTTTAAGGCAGGATCAAAAAATACAAACTGGGGATACTACCAAGCATGGAGCTAAAAAACACAAAATGTCACCAAGGGTGAAAAAACAAGGAATGCTAGTGCGTACAAACTTACTACAGCGAGGAGAAAAAACAGGAGAAGGTAAACGTTGCCTAAAGCAAACATTGACCAGCAACTACTGCTGGGTGACAGGAAACTATAAAGGGGAGTGATTAACCAAAACACCTGGTGGGAACACTAATTGCAAAACTAAGACAGGTGAGGAGAATCAGTGCCCATGGAAACCAACAGTGAACAGGGAAAGAGGGTGCACCCAGGAAACAGACTAAAACAGAAACATAACCAACATAAATCATGTCATGATCCGGGTAACGGATCATGACACATTCCTCAACTTTCTCAAAAAATAACAAAGTTTTCCAGTTCAAACGTTAAGTATCTTGTCTTTGCAGTCTATTCAATTGAATATAGGTTGAAAAGGATTTGCAAATCATTGTATTCTGTTTTTATTTACCATTTACACAACGTGCCAACTTCACTGGTTTTGGGGTTTGTATATATATTTATATATACTTACACTAAACCCTTCCCTACTGGTTCGAGTTTAGGACCCTTAAAATAGTCACGCATGCTAAGGCAGTCAAAAATGTAATGCACCGCGCATAATAACAATTAATATACAAGTCCCAGTAGTTCTTTTACAATGTTATTACTCAGTGCTCAGATGAGCAGCTAAATCCTGTAAGAGATCTATTCCTAGCAGCCAGGATTAACTCTTAGCTCAGATTCCTTGCGTCACGCCCTTCTAATCCCAAACATTTTAAAGGTGCAACAAATTAGTTGCTGCACTGACCCCAACCCTCAATTCATTGCAAATATCAAAATAACAAATGGTCATTTGTGTCATAAAAACACGTTTGTGCTGCTAGGGCTTTTAACTCATTCTAAAATAAATTTTCTCACCAGTGATGTCAAAAAATATATATTTTTGTGCAACCAAAAAACATTTGTGCTATTATAGTTTAAATGTTTGTCCCGCACCAGGCCCGACCCTAACCAATCTGGCGCCCTAGGCAAGATTTTAGGTGGCGCCCCCCCACATCGGCAGTGAAGTGTATATACTCACAAGAAACCGAATAGCTTTGTCTTTGACCTTTTTTTTTTACTTACAACCAGAGGTGGGTAGTAACGCGCTACATTTACTCCGTTACATCTACTTGAGTAACTTTTGGGATAAATTGTACTTCTAAGAGTAGTTTTAATGCAACATACTTTTACTTTTACTTAAGTATATTTATAGAGAAGGAACGCTACTTTTACTCCGCTACTTTTATCTACATTCAGCTCGCTACTCGCTACTAATTTTTATCGATCTGTTAATGCACGCTTTGTTTGTTTTGGTCTGTCAGACAGACCTTCAAAGTGCCTGCCTTACTGGTGACGTTTCACTTCGTTCCACCAATCAGATGCAGTCACTGGTGACGTTGGACCAATCAAACAGAGCCAGGTGGTCACATGACCTGACTTAAACAAGTTGAAAAACTTATTGGGGTGTTACCATTTAGTGGTCAATTGTACGGAATATTTACTGTACTGTGCAATCTAATCATAAAAGTTCCAATCAATCAATCAAAAGTGTGAAGGAAAAAATATACTTTTTTTATTTCAACCGTACATCCCGTCAAAAGCCTCAAGACTGACCGCACATGAGGACGTTCCTGTCTTCACAATAAAAGTGCCGCTCCATCGCGCCTGCGCTTTCAAAACAAGAGTCTCCGAAAGCCAGCGCAAACAAGCTAGCAAGCTACGGAGTTTGACGCCAATATATTTCTTGTAAAGTGTATAAAAACGAATAAGGAAGCTGGACAAATAAGGTGCCAAAAACCAACCACTTTCATGTGGTATTAGACAGAAAGGAGGAACTTTTCTTCTCCTCCATTTGAAAACGTGGACGTTATCATCACTACTGTCTGATTACAATCAACGCAAGTCATCAGAATCAGGTAATACACCAACTTATATTCTAGTCTGCATGAAAGAAAGGAATCTATATGTTAAACATGCATGTATATTCATTAAAACATCTTTAACATGTAAACGAAAACAGCAAAATAAATACATATAAATTATATACTGTATATATCAATGTATATGTATGTGTATATATATATATATATATATATATATATATATATATATATGTATATATGTATATATATATATGTATATATATATATATGTATATATATATATATATATATATGTATATATATATATATATATATATATATATATATATATATATGTGTGTGTGTGTGTGTGTGTGTGTATGTTACTCATCAGTTACTCAGTACTTGAGTAGTTTTTTCACAACATACTTTTTACTTTTACTCAAGTAAATATTTGGGTGACTACTCCTTACTTTTACTTGAGTAATAAATCTCTAAAGTAACAGTACTCTTACTTGAGTACAATTTCTGGCTACTCTACCCACCTCTGCTTACAACTATACCTAATATATAAAGGGGTGGAAAAGTGACTATTACCTGCAGGGCAAACATTAGCTAACCAGAAGGCAATAACAATGTAAACAAAAACACCTGCTTAAAAGATCTAATACAAATGTCCCTGAGGAATGTAAGGTGGGAGTACTGTAATTACCTAATGTTACATTATTATTTTCCATAACAATTTAGCCCCCTCCACAATATTAACCCGACGTTAAAACAGAACTAGCTATTTATTGATTAGCAATTGCCGAATCATGTAACATTAGCGTAATGCTAAAAAGCCAGGTTACTATCACATTCTGTAACAGACAAATAATTTCATGTAGGCTAACGTTACCTACCTGCTACCTCTGTCTTTTCTCGTTTCTCCTCCTCTTCTTTTCTCTTTGCCACGGGCCGGCCCTGTCCCGCACAAACCAGCACAAACAAACAGCAGTGTTATTTTGATATTTGCAATTCCAAGGGGATTACTTTACTGCCTCCCTCAGGTGTAGAGGTGTCATTACACTCTTGACTTAGTGTTTTCTGAAATAAGTTGATGTCAACACAAATAATGAACAATAGACAATAACAAGTCCCGTAAGGGACAAGCGGTCGAAAATGGATGGATGGATGGATGTTTAGTAAAAGCAGTGGGAGACAGACAGAGAAAAGTTGGACATCATTGTTAAAAGATGCTAAATACTAATTACAGGCTAGCTTGTTAATCAGGCTAAGAGCTAATAACAAAGCTGATCTTTAGTCTCTTCACTTGACTCAAGTTTTAAATCCAATAGAAATGACTGACACTTTGTCACAGATATTTTTCCTACTCCTATTAAATTTTAAAAGTGAATTAATAAGATTTTGTTACAAATGTGTTATGTTACAAGTGGAGATGTTGTTAAAAAAACAGAGTTATCAAAGTTTTGACAGTTTATTTCACGTCCTGCAGCTTCATTTACTGCTGCAGTTCTCAACAGCACACCTTAAGACTTAGAAGAGAATCTTTCACCACACCCGTGTCAGTTCTAATATGTACTACGAGTAATAAAATTTACTAAAAGCTTTTGTTGCAGATTGAACAGTACTATGTTTTTTCTTCAATGTGTTTACTGAGAGAATTGTTTACCACAAACCGAGCACATGAATGGTCTCTCACCAGTGTGTATTCTCATGTGTTTTAAATGTAACAGTGGAAAACCCTTTACTGCAGACTGAGCAGGTAAAGGGTGTTTTCCCAGTGTGTATACTTGTGTGTCTTTTCAAACAATTATTTCGAGAAAGATCTGCACCACACACTGAACAGGAACAACGTTTTTCTTCAGTGTGTATTCTTCTGTGAGCTGCCAATTGTGTCTTCTTATAGAATCCTTTACTACAGATTGAGCAGATGAACGTTTTTTTCTCCTGTGTGACTTCTCATGTGTCAAGTGTGACTACTACGGTAATTAAAGATACTGTAAAAGTGTGTATTGTCAGTGTAACATGTCGTCCCAGCTTTGGAGTCTTCATCATCAGTGTCAGTGTTGTGTGGTCAATATCTGATGGTGGAGCTAAAAGCTTGTCTGCTGGTGATCCTCCACAGTGGTCTCCTTGAGCTTCTTTTGACATGTGTTGAGTTGAGCTGCTCTCTTCTCCTCACATGCATCTTTGTCCTCATCTTCTTCATTCTTCACTCGGACACCAGTCAATGGCAACTTGGTGACGTCAGCCTCCGCCAGTCCTTCAAGCTGCTCTCATTCCTGACTGGTACTGTGTTCCTCCTCTTTGACGTCTGCAGGACACAAGGATAGAGACTCACGTTTTGAAAACAAAGTAGGTAAGTAACTAAGATTGTTAAGAGAGAGTAGACGTTTGTGTTTTTCACAGGACTGTAACACATACATTATATTGCCAAAAGTATTTGGCCACCCATTCAAATGATCAGAATCAGGTGTCCTAATCACTTGGCCCGGCCACAGGTGTATAAAATCAAGCACTTAGGCTGCAAAACAACCCCACACCATAATTCCTCCTCCACCAAATTTCACACTCGGCACAATGCAGTCCGAAACGTTCTCCTGGCAACTTTCAAACCCAGACTTGTCCATCAGATTGCCAGATGGAAAAGCGTGATTCATCATTCCAGAGAACGCGTCTACACTGCTCTGGAGTCCAGTGGCGCATCCGACTCTTTGCATTGTACTTGGTGATGTATGGCTTAGATGCAGCTGCTCGGCCATGGAAACCCATTCCATGAAGCTCTCTGTGTACTGTACGTGGGCTAATTGAAAGGTCACTTGAAGTTTAGAGCTCTGTAGCAACTGACTGTGCAGAAAGTGGGTGACCTCTTTGCATTATGCGCTTCCGCATCCGCTGACCTCTCTCTGTCAGTTTACGTGGCCTACCACTTTGTTGTTCCCAAACTCTTCCATTTTCTTAAGATAAAGCCGACAGTTGACTTTGGAACATTTAGGAGCGAGGAAATTTCACGACTGGATTTGGTGCACAGGTGGCATCCTATGACAGTTCCACGCTGGAAATCACTGAGAGCGGCCCATTCTTTCACAAATGTTTGTAGAAACAGTCTCCATGCGTAAGTACTTGATTTTATACACCTGTGGCCGGGCCAAGTGATTAGGACACCTGATTCTGATCATTTGGATGGGTGGCCAAATACTTTTGGCAATATAGTGTATATATATATATGAATAAATAGATGTGTGTGTGTGCGTGCGTGCGTGTGTGCGTGAAGTGTGTGTGTTTTTCAAAAACACACACACACTTAAATTCTTTAATTTGAAGACAATATATGATTAGGTTACATACACATATTTACATATATATTTATTTTTTAAAAAACAGAAAAAATACATCGAACACACAGACTAGACTAGTATCTAGGCCAGCCTCACTAATGGTAGGGACCACTCTGTCAGACGGCAACTTGATCCGATGTGCAATTCAATAATATTAAAACCTAATTACAGTTATTATGATGTAGTGTGCAATAGAGGCAATATAATATGATCTTTAACATATATCCGGCTAATAGAACTGCAAAAATGTCCAGAAAAGAAAGGAAAAAGGAAAGCCCATTCAAAGTCAATAGAGACCACTGGTCGTGACCAGGCTCATTAGCGTCCTTAGTGGTATGGACCACTGGTCCCAGCACAGACCACAGAATCGACTACAACCCCTGCTGATATTTGTTTTGGTTTTGGTTAGCTAAAATACACACATGTATCTCTATTCTGTGTGAGCGTTGTGTACACTTTGTCAAAAACTGAGAGGAATATCAAACTCTCAGGTGGCAGAGAGGTTACTGCATCTGCCTCACAATACGAAGGTCCTGGGTTCGCTCCTGCGCTCGGGATCTTTCTGTGTGGAGTTTGCATGTTCTCCCCGTGACTGCGTGGGTTCCCACCGCATACTTGCCAACCTTGAGACCTCCGAAGAGTGTCACAACATTGCTGTTTACGGCAGACGAACTGCTTTACGGTAGACCAAAACATGACTGCTGTTGTTGTGTGTTACCGCGCTGGGAGGACGTTAATGAAACTGCCTAACAATAAACCCACATAAGAAACCAAGAACTCGCCCTCGATCATTCTACAGCTATAACGTCATTGGGCAGGCATGCTGTTTATATTGTGGGAAAGCGGACGTGAATACAAGATGTCCTCACTCAGGTTCGCATGGAATTTCGGGAGATTTTCGGGAGAAAATTTGTCCCGGGAGGTTTTCGGGAGAGGCGCTGAAAATCCGGGAGGGTTGGCAAGTATGTCCCACCGAGTACTCCGGCTTCCTTCCACCTCCAAAGACATGCACCTGGGGATAGATTGATTGGCAATACTAAATTGGCCCTAGAGTGTGAATGTTGTCTGTCTATCCGTGTTGGCCCTGTGATGAGGTGGCGACTTGTCCAGGGTGTACCCCACCTTCCGCCCGAATGCAGCTTTAAAGGGTTTTTTTAAGACTTCGCCCACTTTTTGCACTTCAATCCCCCATTGATACACGACTAACATTGTTGAAGGGAGTGTTGCACAGTTGAGCTATGCAACGACTTCCCACAGTACGGAGAAAGATGACGCTCACGGCACTGCGCAGGAAGGTTTACGCTTGTCTGTCTCTGCCACACAGATGCCAAGTCGTCTGCGCGGTCCTCATCCTTTTGATGGTGTCCGTCTACCACATAGGAGAGGTGACTTTACTATAAATGTGTTGTTTAAGCGGATTTATTTTTGAATGATTTAAAACATGTGTTGACAATTAAAGGTAGTGAAAAGGAGTCAGGCCTAGCCTGGTAAATTAGGTGTTTGATCCGCACAAGAACAATGAGAACTGTACATCGTTCCACAGCAGGTGAGACATTATATGAATATGCAGGGTACTACTGAAGGTTCAAATCCCCTCTGTTGCTAACACCCTCACCTTCATAGGGGGAACAGTTGAACGTCTGTACTTGTGTACTGTCGGTAGACCTTTTGTCCTCTTATCACCTGCAGAGATTGCACACCCAAGCCCGTCAATTTGGTGTACACGTGGGTCAATGGGTCAGACGAGACCCTTCTGATGGATCTGGTAGAGGCCAGACAGCAACTGGCGGAGGAAGAACGAAGTCTGAGGTGGGTGAGAATGTGTTGAGAAGATAAGAAGACACAACACTATTAAATCCAATTTATCTCTCATTCTTTTTTTTTTTTTACCCCCAGGGAGGAGCCAGAATGCTCGCTGTCCCACTGCATTGCTGCGCCGGTGTTGGTGCTGGATCCCACTCTGCCTGCAGGTGAGACCGTCAGTGATCTACCATCGCTGTCACCCTCCCTTTCAGAAGCAGTGGAGCTGCTGCAGCTCAACCAACCGCTCCATCCGGTCACGGCTGTCGTCTTCTATTCGCGATCTGACGGTAATAATCTGAAGCGTATATTCCTAATTATAAGATTCTTGGAATTTCCCTCTCGTCTGTCGTTGAGCACCTTTATCTAAGATGCACGCTTTGGAGTGGAGTGCAGGCACGTGCACAGACATTTTGGGTATCTGGTGATCCAGCCAGAAAAAAAGGCAACCACTCTGAAACATATTTACTTTATGATGATGATGATGATTATTATTATTATTATTATTATCATCATTATTATTATTATTATTATCCATCCATGCATCCATCATTCTACCGCTTGTCCCCCTATATTATTATTATTATTGTGATTGTGTGAATGCTACACGCATTCACACATATAAGATTATACACCATTTTTCACCTATTCTTTATTATTATTATTAATTATTATTACACAATGTTTGTCTGAGAGGGCGGGAAAACACCCAAACAGCTTTCCACCAAACCAGAAGCAGGACACCTATACAGGGACTGTGACTGGAAGATGCTGGCAGACATCGGCAAACAGCTAGTTTTCCCACCTGAGATTGCCTCTACCAACCTCAGGCCAGACTTGGTGCTCTGGTCCACTTTGGTGAAGACTGCTTACGTCATAGAGCTCACAGTCCCATGGGAGAACTCTGTGGAGGAGGCCTATGAAGGTAAGAAGCTGCACTACTCAGAACTAGCAGAAGAAGCGAGGCAGCGTGGCTGGAACACCAAAGTCTATCCAGTTGAAGTGGGATGCAGAGGATTTGTGGCGTCGTCTACCATCAGACTGCTGAGGGAACTCGGCAGCCACGGTCAGGCTCTGCGGAGGACCATCAGAGCAGTCTCAGAGGCAGCCGAAAGAAGCAGCCAGTGGAATTGGCTCAAGCGGAAGGAACCCGGTTGGGCCCCAAAAACAGCAGTGTAACAGGGTGAATTTCGGGAACAGTTGAGCACGGGACACAAGCTGAGGACTGATCATCCTTCGGCGGGCCACCTTTGTGGAGGGTGTATAGCAGGGGTGCTCAATACGTCAATCACGATCTACCAGTCGATCGCAAAGGTAGTATTGGTAGATCGCATTACATAAAAAAATAAAAAAATGTTGCATGCATTAAAAAAAAAAATTAAAAAAAATTGACGCCAACCTATCATCCATCCCGTCTTTTGATTGATAAACTGGTCAGCCAGTAAGATGACATCTGCGTTTTTCTGACACTTAGGTCACTGCGCATGCGCAAACAACGGCGCTCAGTGCAGCAAAACTAACAAGCTTGTCAGCGAGTTAACGCCAATTTTCAGCCCACGTTTTTTTCTCTTAAGGGTATAAAAATGAGTGGGGGAGCTGGACCAAGTAAGAAGACAAAAACTTATCACTTTCATACGGAATGGGAGGAGGACTTTTTTTTCACGATGACATTTTCGAAGTGCGTTTGCCTCATCTGCCAGTCTGCCATCGCAATACCGAAGAAGGGAAATGTGGAGCGGCATTTTCGGACTATTCATGGAAAATACGACCCCGACTTCCTGCTGAAAAGCGAGCTGAGAAAGAGAAAGGTGAAGGAACTGAAATCCCAGTTGTCCGGACAGCAGTCATTTTTCACACAACAAACTTCAAAAGCGAAAGTCGCCACCGAAGCATCGTTCCGGGTGAGCCACATCATCGTCAATAACCAGAAGTCCTTCCAAGACAAAGAGATGGTAAAGGAGGCATTCGTTGAAGCAGCTGACTCATTGTTCCGAGACTTTAAAAATAAGGCAGAAATATTATCTTCGATCAAAGCTCTCCAGCTGTCAAGATGTACAGTTACACGGCACTGTGAAGCCATGGCTGAGGATCCAGCAACTTTGGACAGACATCGGAGATTGTGAGTGTTTCTCACTGCAGTTGGACGAATCTACGGACGTGAGTGACACAGCCCAGATGTGCATTTTTATTCGTATGGTGTTTAGTGATATCACTACAAAAGAAGAGCTATTAACAGTACTGCCCATGAAAGAACAGACACGAAGAGAGGACATATTTCAGTCGTTTAAAAACTTTAAAATCATTAAACACCTTTAATTTATTAACAATATTAACTATATGTGTTAAACATGCTTGCATTATCATTAAACACCTTTAACTTGTTAACAAAAACATATATTTCATAAATAAGTAAATATCAATTATATATATGAATGAGGTAGATCCCCACGACTTGAGCAATTGAAAAGTAGCTCGCCTGCAGAAAAAGTGTGAGCACCCCTGGTGTATAGTGTTTGAAGGCCGAAACACCCAATGATGCAAGGGCACACTACTGAAGATGTGTCGCTTGTCCAATTGTCCTGGAATTTAAAACCCTGACCAAGTCTCATATCCCATACAACTCACAAGAACACCCCACCCCCCACACCCCCACGTTGTCTGTCTACCACTCTCAACAACAAGGACATCTCGAGTGAGTACTCTCCACATTTGGCACAAGGGACTGTTCAACATCTCGTCCTGTGTTTTTTGATTCATTATTGTGATTGTGCGAATGCTAACGGGCCACAGAGAAACATTAAATAATTTATGAACGACTGCATTTTCTCCAATTTAACTTTCGTCTGTCCCACTAGTCACACCAATAAGCTTCTTTATAGATGTATAGTTGCCATTTGCTATATTTGTTATTACTTTGTGACATGATACAATGCACATCAATGAACATATATAATATAAATGTGACAGATTGTAGCCAAAGGCTGATTTTCATCTGCAGTCCCCAGCAGGTTGATGGTAACCTGCTGGGAATCTCATTGCAAAGAAACAAGCCCAGGCCCCCCACTATTTCAGCGTTAACAGTGAGTTGTATTTTTCATGCACTTATTTTTGCTGTATTTATCTGGCACAAGTGGAAAGCCGGTCCCTGAAAATAATTCCTACATTAAACCGGTCCATGGTGCAAAAAGGTCCTCTGAACTACACTATAAAGAGCGAGGATATTGCCTGATAGCGTTCAAGGCTAACTCGTCATACTACCTTGACTCAGGTAGCAGCCAAAAAAAAGGGCCAATCGCTCGTCGCTTTCGGACATTAAACGCACATCTAAAAACATGCCTGTGGCAAACGACATAGAGGAGATCAAGCGATCTTTAAACTTTATGTCTAGTGAACTGACAAAGTCGCAGCGGGAGAGCTTGCTCAAACTTGTGGGTGAGGTGACAACATTGAAAGTGACGATGAAAAGGACGCACAAATCTCTACGCTGTAACAGCGGATTGATGAACTGGAGCAATATACACGAAGGGACGATATGGTGATTATGGGGCTGAAGACTCTGCATCATACCTACGCCAGGGCGACAGCTAAAACAGAGACGACGGAGGAGGCTCCGAGGGAAGAACTGCAGTCGTTGGAGCAACAGGTGGTGGATTTTCTAAACAGGAACACGGACAACATTCGTAAAGATGCAATATCTGCTTGCCACCCATTGCCCAGTAAGTCCGATAACTCTGTACCTGCTGTAGTAATTCGATTCATTAGCAGGCAGCTGAGGAACGATGTACTGAGGCAAGCTAAAAAACTGAAAGGAACCAACATGTATATAAAGAAGAGGTGTGGAGGCATCGCAAGGGAGGAGAGGATGCTAAGGAAACAGAAGAATATTCCTGGGACATGGAAACGTGGAAACGCATGGATCAGGGAACAAGATGGTTCATCAAATGTAATCAAGACTATGAGGGAACTTAAGAAGTATATGACTGGACATTCACAGTGGGAGGGATGGAGTCTCTGGCTTGGGCGGACTGACAATGAAGAAATTCGATTCGATACACTTGGACATACATTGAACTATGGACACACATGTAGACACTAACAATGATGACATTCATGATCTTGAAAATGACATTGAACAAATCCCCGAACAAGCGGTAGAAAATGGATGGATGGATGGAAGTCTTGCTAACTCCTGAGGAAAATGGATGCAATTATTATACAGTACAACAATATTAGCTTTTTACATATATTTATAATTTGTCCTTTACTTCAGGAATATTACAAGACTGCATGAAAACAGCAAAAGTAATTCCACTCTTTAGAAAAAGGAAATTAATCAGATTTTTCTAATTACATGTTGCACCCTTAAAATGACCAAACGTCGTCTCTTCGGTGCAATATTTATTCAAGAAGCCCACAGTTCATATTACAGGCATTTTCTGATATCCCTCTTTTTCCCGCACACTGTTGCGCTTCCTGTTTTCTTCTCGAGCCTGCGCATTACACACAAAACCTAGGAAATGACGCAGCTCCGCTTCCCAATACTCATAACTTATCATACACGGAGATGAATATGACAAATGAAAAACATTGCATAATGCATTTAACAAAAATAGAATAAGTATTTTTCTATTTATGCATCATAATACAACTTTAGATTTTACATCCAAGTCTAGTTTCAGGGTGCTACACCCTCCCCCACTAAAAATGTCTGTTTAACTCAAACTTTTTCACAACCCATGAATGACTTACAAACACACAACACAATTACACTCACATCCCATTGACTACACTTTGACTACACAGCATGGCCACAGTATAAATAAACATATCTGTCACTGTGTTTGGTGTAATGTCCTTATTCACGGTTCGTTGGTAGGCCTCCCAAGTCCATTAAGTCACATATAGCAATCTACTATTTCACCATACTTAATGCGTATTCACATTATACATGCTTTCAGTGTAGTTCAGCAAAGTCCATCACTTATGACAAATGAAAAACATTGCATAATGCATTTAATGTCATGATTAGAACTATGGCGTGATTTGTTCTCCCGTGGTGCAAATGATTTGGACCATACGTGTAATACATATGTGTAATGCGCAGGCTCGAGAAGAAAACAGGAAGCGCAACAGTGTGCGGGAAAAAGAGGGATATCAGAAAATGCCTGTAATATGAACTGTGGGCTTCTTGAATAATAATAATAATCCATACATGATTTATTTTTAACACTCTAAAAAAGAAACAAACAAAAGGCGCTCACAGTGGAGGTACAAAACTTGGCTATAAACCCAAAACTTGCACAAAGGCAGAAACTATGAACAATGAAACAAAAACACTAACTGTGGCATAAATAAACAAAAACTTACTTGGCATGGACTATGAAGAAAGCAACGTGAACTGAGCATGAAGCAGAGTGTCAGGGGTATGATGTCGCCAGACACAGTCTGGCAACTGGAAGCTTAAATAATAGTGACATGATTAAAGACAGGTGCGTGAGTCGTGAGGGCAGGTGAAAACTAATGGGTTGCTATGGTGACAAACAAGAGTGCACAATGAGTCCAAACGTGGAACAGGTGAAACTAATGGGTAACCATGTAAACAAGACAAGGGAGTGAAAAGCCAGAAACTAAAGAGTCCAATAACTAAACAAAACAAAACATGACTAAAACAAAACATGATTACACAGACATGACATTTAACAAAATAGAATAATAGTTATTCTATTTATGCATCATAATACAACTTTAGATTTTACATCCAACTCTAGTTTCAGGGTGCTACATATAGACCAATATCATTACTTCCGCAGTTCTCAAAAAGTTATTTGCGATTAAACTGAACATTTCTTAATTTAAGATTTTAAGTGACAGCCAATATGGGTTTCTAATCATTCAACTGCTACAGCAACTATGGAACTAACTGCAGAAATCGTCAATGCAATATACAAAAACGACTATTTATTAAGGATCGTTGTAGATCTTCAAAAAACCTTTGATATGCTGGACCACAAGATATTGTTGCATACATTATATAAATATGGTATAAGAGGTGTGGCACACCAATGGGTTACACGCTATTTTTAAAAACAGAAATCAATTTGTTGAAATCAACAACATGAAGTCTAACAATTGTAATATAACTTGCGGAGTACCTCAAGGGTCAGTCCTAGGACCTATACTTTTTCTTGCTTAAGGGCAGTATTTCCTTGACAACATACTGCCCGACCAACTTCTTTGACTCCCCCACACTTAACGCTTTTGCACGAAAGTCCAGCTTCTGTTGTTTGGGTGGTGGGGGACCTACTGTATCAGTCACAGCTCTCTCCTTTGCACCACCTGGTGGGACTTTGACTGTCAGTTTGCCATCACTTCAAATGTTTTTTTCAAATTTGACAGTGGATAATACTTTGTCTCCAGGACAGAGTGTAGTCAAGTCAAGTCAAGTCAAGTCAACTTTATTTATATAGCATGTTTACAACAACTTTTAAATTGAACCAAAGTGCTTTACAGGTTAAAAAAGCATAGAGAAAAAAAACAAAAAAAACAAAGAACATAAACAATGAATGAGCTGAACAAGATGTGTGCAAAGGCAATGCGGTAAAAGGAGTCGAATAAAAATTTGGTAAATAGAAATAAAAATAATAATAATAAAAGTGCGACAATTTCAAAAATAAAACTAAAGCGAAGGGGTGGGGGGGACTAGAAATGGTGGCCTAGTGGGCGGACTCAGCTCAGGTCAAAGGCCAGCGAGAAGAGGTAGGTCTTAAGAAGGGTTTTGAAGACCCCCAGGCTCTGGGCTGACCTAATGTGGAGGGGAAGGCTGTTCCAGAGCTTAGGGGCGGCAACGGAAAAGGCTCTGTCCCCTCTGGTCTTTAGCCTGGATCTGGGGACCGCCAACAGCAGTTGGTCAGCTGACCTTAGGGCTCTAGACGAGGTATGATGATGCAGACGCTCGGTCAGGTATTGTGGGGCCAGACCATTTAGGGATTTAAAAACAATTAAAAGTAATTAAAAATCAATGCGGTGACGGACAGGGAGCCAGTGGAGTGAGGCCAGGACTGGGGTGATGTGCTCGCGTTTTTTGGTGCTGGTGAGGAGACGGGCAGCCGCGTTTTGCACAAGCTGCAAACGGCGGAGTGATGCCTGATCAATGCCAGCGTACAGTGAGTTGTTGTTGTCTAGCCGGTGTGTGATGAAGGAGTGGATAGCAGTCTCCAGGTCGCTCTGGGAGAGATAGGCCTTGGTCTTTGCTAGGGTTCTGAGATGGTAAAAGCTGGTATTAACCACTGAGCTGACCTGTTTGGTGAATTTGAAGGCACTATCGAAGATCACTTCGAGATTTCTCACGGAGGACCGGATGTTTTCACCCAGAGGACCAAGAGCACTGACAATCGAGACTGGAGATGTTTCGCCGAAGATGATGATCTCGGTCTTGCTCTCATTAAGGTTGAGGAAGTTAGCACTCATCCATGCTTTAATGTCAGTCAGACAGTCAAGCAGTGGCTGAAGTGCGACCTGTCCTGTGGTCTTAAGAGGTAAGTAGATCTGAACATCATCGGCATAACAATGGAATGAGACATTGTGCTTGACCAGGATTTCACCTAAAGGTAGTATATACAGTAGGGGCGGTATGGCGTAGTGGGTAGAGCGGCCGTGCCAGAAACCTGAGGGTTGCAGGTTCACTCCCCGCCTCTTGACATCCAAATCGCTGCTGTTGTGTCCTTGGGCAGGACACTTCACCCTTGACCCCGGTGCCGCTCACACTGGTGAATGAATGATGAATGACTGATAGGTGGTGGTCGGAGGGGCCGTGAGCGCAAACTGGCAGCCTCGCTTCCGTCAGTCTACCCCAGGGCAGCTGTGGCTACAAATGTAGCTTACCACCACCAGGTGTGAATGAATGATGGGTTCCCACTTCTCTGTGAGCGCTTTGAGTATGTAATAATAGAAAAGCGAGATATAAAATCTAATCCATTATTATTATTATTATTATTATACGAAGAGTATGGGACCTAGGATTGACCCTTGAGGAACACCACAGGTAAGGGGGGCCACCGAGGAGAGAAAGTCTCCTAGCTGCACAGAGAAACCCCGGTCAGTTAGGTAGGACTGAAACCAGCTTAGGGCTACACCTGAGATGCCCACGTACTGCTTCAGTCGTGACAGTAGGATCCTGTGATCCACCGTGTCGAAGGCAGCTGTGAGGTCCAGGAGCATCAGGATCACAGGACTACCAGAGTCAGCGGCCAGAAGCAGATCGTTTTGCACTCTCATGAGTGCCGTTTCAGTGCTGTGAGATGTTTTGAAACCAGATTGGAATTTCTCGTGGATGTTATTTATAGTTAGGAAAGATTGTAACAACACACATTGACTTGGATTCAATATACTTTAATCCGACTAATGGTTTGGAAATAGTAACGCGTTAGATTTGTCGTTAATGAAAAAAGACGTCATATTAGACTAACGCGTTACTAAGTAACGCGCTACCAGGATCAGTGATGACAAATCACAGCAGAATGTTTTCAAAGAGTATAGTTATTTACTTAACACAATCAGTACACGCTCACATTATCAAATTAAATACATAAATATATAACTGGCAGACACAGACACAAAATGCCAATTTGTATGCTTTTTGGTAACCAAATAACATATTAAACAAATATATAAAAAAATATCCAAACTGAAAATTTATCAAAACTCGTAATAAAATACACAACCGCCTGTTTGTTCACAAGTCTTGCGCTCTCCATTCTCTTTCCACCACCTATTCCGATCCAATAGATTGTAAACAATAACAGACCAACTTAAATGTTACGCTTTGGTGAAAGTTTTGCTCCGCAGAACTTTATAACTTGACTTATAACCTGTTTTTTAATTCTGTGTGCAAGCTGTCCGTTTGTGGGGGCGTTCCCAGATTGTGCTTGGAACCACTCCACGCCCCATCCTCTTCAAAAGTATCATAATTCATGTTTTTAAAATGTACACTATTAAAGATAAGTCTTGGAGACGAACGTCACCATTTTTTGTTTCAGTCACAATAAAAAAAAAAAAACTTCATATAAAGTCTTTGGATGGACTTTCTGCACATAGGAAGAGGGGCACGGACCGAAAACGCCCTGGAAGAATTCCCACAAGAATTTACATTTATAAAAAATATATTTGGCGGGAATCAATGACAGACAGAGTAATTTTTATTTATACATGAATGAACAAATAATATTAAAGTTTTACTTAAAAGTATAAACTCTGTTTCACATCAATTAAATAAACGTGTAATTTGTTTAGAAGCGGTCCTGGGTAAAAAAAATTGGGGATTAATGACAACGCCAACATGTCACCTTTTGAATGCAGTGGTTATTAGTTGAATAATGTACATATTTTATGTATTCCAGCTGAAAAAGCGTTGGCATGTGTGATCAATGAAGGCAAAAAAATATTCTCAGTCTCCAAAAGTTACCTGGTAAAATGTTGGTTACTGAATGTAATTATCTAACCACTCCCTTTTAAAAATTACTTATGATCAGTGTTGGGTTAGTTACTGAAAACCAGTAACTAGTTACAGTTACTAGTTACTTTATTTCAAAAGTAACTCAGTTACTAACTCAGTTACTTACACCAAAAAGTAATGCGTTACTGTGAAAAGTAACTATTTAGTTACTTGTTTTTTTCTTCTTCTTTTTTTAAAGCTTGCATTAATGCCCTTTTAGTCTTCATTTCAGTACTGTTATTGCACTGGAGAATAATACAATCTGTTGATCAACTTGACATGCATTTTTATTTTCCTTTTAACATAATTATTGAAAAACAGTGCAACATAAAAATACATTTCTCCTTTCTTTAAACTTGTACCAATGACCATTAATAAAAAACAACTTAAAGTGCAACATAAGAAGGCACATCATTTTCCTTGAAACATAGATAGTGAAATAAAGCCTGACATCTGGAGTGATGCTGCTGTCTTCCACACTTGGAGCCATGGATTGTAGAATCCTTGTTTTCAGTGGCAGGATCATTGACACAGATGGTGAAGTTTCAGTGCTCAGTAGAGATGTAACAGTTTTGAGGGGTTTAAGCACCTGGAGGACCTCCTCTGCCACTCTCACATCATCATCAGACAGGGTGATGATGTCTTTGACATTTGTCTTCAGGGTCTTGTGGGTCAATGCAGACATATCATAAGTGGAGTTCCACCTCGTTGGGACATCATGTATGAGTTTATGAGTAGGCAGCTTTAGCATTTATTGCTTTGTCTTAAGCACATGAGCAGCTGTTGTGCTTGGGTGGAAGTAGGAAACCTCCTTCCTGATCCTCCCAAGGAGGCGCTCCATCCTATTGACTGAGATTCCCTTCTGTGATGCCAAATTCACTACATGTGCAAAGCACCTACCTGTGGTCCCAGTCCTGCCTCATTCACTGCATTTATTTGATTTTTGGCATCATCACGTGTGACTGGGATATCTTTATCTTCCATTCCTCCACTGCTTGTGCCAGTACCTGCGCAAGGTGACTCTCGTAGAGGGGGCGTGTCCTCTCATCTGCCAGTCTGCTGTGATGAAGTGAACGCTTATCGTCACATAGTTCCCCTGGACGTCCACCCGTCTGTCATGAGCGCAACAGATGATGCTCGGGGTAGTTTATCCGCAACTTTTTTCTTCTCCTGCTCATAAAGATCTGGCACAATCTTATCGCTGAAGTGGGTGAGCGACGGGATGTCGTAATGTGGCTCAAGCACGTTCAGCATGTGTTTAAAAGCCTTGTTTTGCACAACGGTGTCGGCACCTATAAACACACCGATTAAATGGCGCGGGGCGTTCAAGCTCCTCCGTTACTCCGCTCGTCAGGACAACGCTGTGTGTGGACTGAACGTGCGAACAACTTTTTTTTCTTTTGTTTCATATATCAAACCGCGGATCACGTGTGTGCCTCCCCTCCCCACACCCACACACACACACAGAGCGCCTCTTTTCTTCTCTCCGGCTTGAGACAGAAGAAGATTCAAAAGAACGACACCGCAGCGCTTCTGTTTCTAGCCGATACTACATAAAAAATAACGTAAAATAACGCATTAACGCATCATGTAGGCCCTGCGATGAGGTGGCGACTTGTCCAGGGTGTACCCCGCCTTCCGCCCGATTGTAGCTGAGATAGGCTCCAGCGCCCCCCGCTACCCCAATGGGAATAAGCGGTAGAAAATGGATGGATGGATGGACGCATCATGTAGTAACGATAACTGAGTTACTGAATATAAAAAATAACGCGTTAGATTACTAGTTACCGCCGAAACTAACTGCGTTACAGTAACGTAACGCGTTAGTCCCAACACTGCTTATGATTAATGATGTCACCAAATTGGTTTGGTGTTGTGTTTTCCAGACCACAGACAAGGAGCTTCCAGGTCGAATCTGAATGCAGACTCTGGCCTACTTAGGTGGATTTTCCCCAAAGGTGTGTTCTCTAGTGACAATTTTGATGACTTTGGCCTTAATTCGACAATGTAATCAAAGACTTGAGACTCGACTTGCATGATGATATCAATGACTCGAGACTTGACCAGGAAATTAGTCTCATGTCTTGAACATACTTGATAAATGTGTTGTGTTTGGTAAATGTGTCCTCATCAGTATCCGTACTCCCATCTCTGATTTTCGGTGTCCTTGAAGGTATCAGAGAATCTGCGAGCCAAATTGCCTGCTGCTATCAGCGACAAGATGACTGAGGTAAAGCTGCCGGTCTACAATGTGCAATGCAAAATGCCCCCTTGTATGGAGGTTATTCTGTGTCTTTATTACGAAAGCTTTTTTTTTTACACAGAATTTATGAAAATTAATTTTTTGTGTTTCAATTTTGTGAATTGATTTCTTTTTTTTTTTTTTACATCAAATTATGCTGACAATTTGTGTTTTAAAATTCATTGTATACAAAATTCAGTGTTTTAAAATTCAGTGTATAACAATTCAGTGTAAAAAAAAAATCTATGTAAATAAATTCAGTGTATAAAAATTCAGTATAAAAAAATTGGTACTGAAACATGTATGTATTATTTTCATATAATTCAGTTAAAAAAAACTAAAGTACAATTTGTGTCTTTATCCTAAATACTTCTCAGATGGTAATGTAAAAAATGATATTATGAACGAAGTAGTTGAAAGCTTCAAAAAGTACTTTGTGAACATTAGACCAAATCTGGAGGAAAAGATTCCAAATCCCGAGTCAGTTGAGGACTTGAATGACACGAGAGACAGAAATCCCAACTCGATGTTCCTCGATGGTGTGACAATCAATTTATGTGTTACATAAAACATAAATTAGAATATTACATAAAGTTGGATTTAGAGGACATACAAACCCTTTATTTAATCAAAAATATTGAAATTCAACGACTTGGTACATTTGCAAACAGCTAAAATTATGTACCAAGCAAACTATAACCTGCTACCCAAGAATGTACAACAATTCTTCTCAACAAAAGAGGAGAATCTAATTTAAAACATTTGTATGCGCGTACAACACTTAAAACCTCCGCAATGAGCGATCAGACCGCACACACACACACACAATATGTGGTAAGCACCTCCACTGGTTTTGATGTCATTAGCAGAGTGCGGGAAGTCTGCTCAAGAACATAACATCTTAATATTTTTACAATTACATGAAATGCAATTAAAATGTGACTTAATACAATGGTTTTTAACAGTATACTTTTTAACTTGAGATCGTATAATGGTTTTAATTTGCTTTTATCTTTACGTGTATCAATATTTTTTAATTATTTCAATACAACATATTTTATCTTGATTTTTGACCAACATCATCCTTTTTTATATATTTATGAAATACAAAATAGAACAATACAACATACAAAACGCAACATGAAACAAATAATTCAATTGACTTCTGGCACCCTCTGGTGGTGACCAGCTACTATAACATGCCACGTTGATCCCTTGTTAACATGGCGGACAATATAAACTTTAATAGAAACGTCTTGACGCATAAAGCGGACATAGTGCAACAATTATTACCTGCAATGAGCGATCAGAACGCACATACACTAAAATATGTGGTTAGCACCTCCACTGGTTTCGGTGTCTACAGGGGGAAATATAATTGACTTCAGTGCAAAATAGTAGTACATCTGATGTGAGCAACAACCAATGCAAAACGAGAATACACTAAGATAGCATTTCAACTGCTGTTAATTGACTGTGTATCTTACTATCAGGGGTGCCGCTAGGGATTTTGGGCCCCATGAAAATAATCTTTACAGGGCCCCCAACACAGTGTCATTATTTCATCATCATTAGGGGCCTCTCTGGGCCCCCCTCCATCATGGGCCCCAAGACACCGTCTCCTTTACCCCCCCCCCCCCCTTTTCGGCGCCCCTGCTTACTATACATCTCATGTTAGCTTTAGTGTAATTTATAATACTTTGCAGAGTAATATCAGCCCGTGGCTTGCCATTAGCAGAGTGCGGGAAGTCCATATTTATAGACATTTAGATACCAGCAGATGGCGCAATTGGACCTCTCATTGCAGTACAAAACAATATACATACTTTAGCAGTAATTTCACTCAGTATCCAGAGCCTGAAGGAAATCCAGTCCCCAGGCACAACTTCCCAATAGGAAGACATGCAGATGGGATTGATGGGGTATTCCTTCCACCGATCAACAAAATCCCAAGTCAAGGTCATCAGCACACGGTCTCCACCATACACAATAGGCCCTTTTTCACAAAGCATTCAGGAACTTTAGGCTCCTAGAACCTCTAGTTCCTGTAACTATAAGCTTCTGTAGAAGTGTGTGGTTTGTGTTTCCACCGCATTTCACAGCTCAGGGTAATTCATACTAATCAGGCTGATGAGTGGTTTAGTATATTTTATTTACCATGTAAATAAACAGACACTATTAAGTCACGGTTATTTTACTAAAAAGTAAGTAAATTAAATACAAAGCAATAATATATAAAACAATATGATTTAAAAAATAAAGTCTACCAAATCGGTCCTAAAAAGTCAGGCGTTTGTCCGCAGTGTACAACAGTCAGAAAGTCATCCTCTCAGTAAATGAGGAATTCATGAGGGTCAAGCGATTCCTTTTGGTCCATTTCAGCTGTAAATAACGATACATAAAGAATCAATGTCAGTGTTTATCTCAAGCCGACAACACGAACGCATCGGCTTTAGCATTTGCTTGTTAGCATTAGCATTTGGTTCATTAGTCTTGAGGTTATTAACTACACAAATGAACTACACTGGCCACTTTTACAAGATGAAATAAAGTAAATAGTTAATATTTGATGTCATTTGTCTTCGTTCCACTCGTGTACTGCTTCCGTTACTTGACATTTCTCAAACAAAGTCTCAGAGCTGAGGTCCTTGCTTTGAGTTCGGCTGAATACTTTATATTCCCCCAGAAATACTGTATGTTTAAAAAAGTCTGTCCACTTGTAGCTTAGCGTATTAAAATCAAGTTTGTAAAACTAATAAACAACGTTAAACAACGTCAAGATGGCTGAGTAAAAACACTGATCAGCGTTCTTAAGCACAAACATGCCCAACAAAAGTTCCTGCAAGTCAAGAGTTCCGTTCGTTCTTCTTTCAATTGGTTTGTTGTAACAGAAATACACTAGAAAGGGGAAATAAACCAGTCGTCTGTAATGGCTGTCCTGTGTTCGAAAAATACGTTTTAAGAACGCCTCCAACTGTGTTCAACCAATCAGCGTTCGACAGCACAGCCTGCCCCCGATTAGGTTGCAGGAAACCGGGCTGGCAGGAACAAAAAACATTCCTGAATAATTAAATCTACCCAAGTAGTTTTTAGTGGAAACATAGAATGAACTTTATTTACCCGGGTAAATGGGAAAGTTCCTGTAAAAGTTGTTGCGTTGGAAAAGAGCCTGAATTTTTTTTTTTAAATAAGATTAATTACGATTAATTACCGACTCCCTCATAGTGACTGAGCTCCATGTATATGTCACTGGTGTATCTGACCATTAGCAGTTAGCTCGAAATACCCCCTACCATCTCCCTACACAAAAAACCAGAAGGTACAATAACTTTCAGGAACCTAAATAACATTGCCTCCTCCTCTTTCAATCATCATCTCCTGCTTATTCTCCCACCTACAACCTCCTCAGTCTCCAACCTTGTGGATTTTTACAATGACAGTTCATCCTCCATCCTGGACTTTCATACACGATTGAAAAAACGGACAGTCTCCTTCTCCCGGTCTGCTCCATGGTACACAGAGAAGCTAAGGCAAATGAAAAGGTCAGATTGTGTCCTGGAGCGAGCTAGCGTAAGATCCGGCCTGACGGTGCATAAATTGGCATACCGGGAAAATTAAAGGTCTTACGCTAAAGCCCTTTCCTTGTCCAGGTCAGAACACTATTCCACAATCATCAACAATAATCCATTTAACTCCAAGCAACTCTTCTCTACAGTAAGTCACATTCTCAAACCTAAAATCACTCCATACTAAAATCATACAGACAATAACTGCAACAAGTTCCTTGAATTTTATACCTACCAAACTGACAATATCCGCTCATTTATCATACAAACACATAGTCCCATTCAAGACATCCCAGCAACTTCAGCACACAACATTTCTCACATTTCATCCCTACAACGCAGCAGGAGGTCGAGAAGATCATCCGCAGATCCAAACCATCCACATGCTTCCATGATCCCCTCCCTTATCCTCTCCTCAAAAACACACAACCATTCAATTACCCCTCTCATAACAAAAATAATTAATCTTTCTCTCCAAACAGCCAACGTTCCTCCCTCCCTCAAAATAGCTCTGATAAAACCTATGCTCAAAAAACAACCTTAGGCCCATTCCCTTTTGCCAATTTACCAACCCATTTCAAATCTCCCATTAATTTCCAAAATACTATGAAAAGTGTTTTTATCCAGTTTCACAGCCATCCCAGATCAAATCACCTCTATGAAAAATTGCAATCCAGTTTACGCCCCTCCCATAGCACAGAAACAGCTATCATCAGAGTCACCAGTGATCTGCTGATGGCCTCTGACTCCGGTTCCACATCCCTCCTTATTCTTCTCGACCTCTCTGCTGCGTTTGACAGCTCTTCACTGGTTCCGCTCCTATCTCACTGACAGGACCGAGCACGTGGTCCTATGCTAAATCTCACCCCCACACTGTTACTCGTGGGGTCCCCCATGGCTTCGTGTTCGGTCCAACCCTTTTCACTATCTACATGCTTCCCCTCGGGTGTGTTGTCAGCAGGCATGGAATTCATTTCCACTGCCATGCTACCTCAAGATGTACCCCTCTGGGTTCCCCTCTGCCACTGTTACTCGTCTCAGCTTCTGCCTGGAAGAGATCAACGCATAGGATGAGTCAAAGCTTCCTGCAGCTGAACAGCTCAAAAACAGAAGCCATCCAAACCAGTACTCCTCAACAACTCAGTTCTTCCCACATAAACTCAGTTTCATTTTTTGGCCACAACTTTCTCCCTCCGTTACCAACCTTGGAGTCAAGTTTGACCCCCACTTTTCCTTCGACAAACATGTCATCCACATCTGCAAAACCTCTTTATTTCACCTCTGTAACATCTCCAAACTCTGCCCCATCCTCTCCCTTCCAGCAGCAAATTGAAGTGAATTATATTTTATTTATATAGCGCTTTTTCTCTAGTGACTCAAAGCGCTTTACATAGTGAAACCCAATATCTAAGTTACATTTAAACCAGTGTGGGTGGCACTGGGAGCAGGTGGGTAAAGTGTCTTGCCCAAGGACACAACGGCAGTGACTAGGATGGCGGAAGCGGGGATCGAACCTGCAACCCTCAAGTTGCTGGCACAGCCACTCTACCAACTGAGCTATACCACCCCAAATAAGCTTATCCATGCCTTTGTCTCCTCCAGGTTGGATAACAGTAACACACCGGGCCATCAGGATCCCTGGCAGGAGCCTCCAAAACCTCAGGGGATGTTCTGAACAGCGCTGTTAGGGGCCTGATGAGGGTGCGGAAGTATGAGCACATAACTCCCATCTTCTGCACCCTTCACTGGCTCCCCAACACCACCCGCATTGAATACAAGGTCCTCCTGCACACCCACCACTTTCTGCACGGTGATTCCCCCACTTACCTCACCGTTCTCCTCACAACACACACCTCAGGTAGGATGCGGTCAGGTCAACAGCACTGTCTGCACGCACCCAGGACACAGCTCAAGGCCATGGGGGACAGAGTTTTTGAAACTGCCGTTCCCAGTCTGTGGAACACCCTTCCGGTGTATGCTTTTAAAAAAGGGCTAAAAACCTACCTTTTTAGAAAAAAAAAAGCATATAGCTAATTTTTGATATTGTTTTTTTTTTGGTTGTTTTAATGCTTTTATGATGATTTTACTCTGTAGCACTTTGAGATTTCAGGATGGATCAGGATGCTTTATTATTTTCCATTCTTAACATGTACAAGACATATAAGAACTGAAATTACATTTTCGGCACAGTCCCACAGTAAGAGCAGACATACATTACAGGCAGACAAGAACAGAACCGCCAACGGATCAGCCACTTACGGCGCTCCTTAAAAAAGGTGGGAAAAAGGTGATATTGGTGAAGGGGGGAAGAGTAAAAAAAAATATCAGTCAAAGGCTGGACCCTCGGGAGGGGGTCCAGACTGAGTCCAAGGAAAAAAAACCTCATTTGCCATAGCACACATAAACATATAATCACAACAACTCGCAACAGAGGGGGGGGATTTGGGGCCCTGGAGGCCGGCCTGCTGCTATAAAGCGCTACTCAGCCGTCCATCACCCCGAAGGGGAATCAAGCGGTGGTGAAGGCGTGGGATGGGGGAGGGGTGTGTGTTTGTGTGTATGCCCATTGTCTTGAGTGTAGTGGTGTTGTGTCCATAGGCCTGGGGCCGTTGTTGTTTAAATCTAAAGTACAATACAAATAAATCATATTAGGCTCCTGCGCCCACCGCGACCCCGTAAGGGACAAGTGGTAGAAAAATGGATGGATTATTATTACAGTTGTGATTAATCATAGTAATTTAACTTTGAATAAAGACCCCAATATTTTTGTTACGATTTGTCATTCTATGTTAGAATCTGTGTAATAATCTCATTAGTTTAGTGGCCAGTTATGTTTTTCAATGCTCCTTATCTCCCTTGGTTTCGTTTTGTTGTTACTAGGTGGCTGATTAGCCGTACCTGATTTTTGTTTGTTGATTAGCGTCCTCACCTGTTTCTGCCCCTAATCACTCTCCTTTATATTCTGGTGTTTTCCCTGTCTTAGTTGCTGGTCCATTGTTCGCTGTTCGCTACAAACGACCAACAAACGACGTTTGTTGGTTTTGTTGTTTGTTTCATGCTACCTATGTTTTCACTTTGTTATTCTTCATGCTACGCTAAGCTAGCACTAGTTTGTGTTACATTGCCTTGTGTATTGAAGTAAATAAATCTTCTTACCTGCACGCTGCCTGAGGTCTTCCACATCTTTGGAATCGCAAATACTTCACAGATGGCCAGATGGCGATGCGGTCCCGGTCTACTCTGTGTTGCCTCGCGACTACGCCATTCCGCCGACCCATGCTCGTTGCCGTAGGCGAGAGCCGTCCTTGCTCCACCGAGTCGAAGCAAGGGGAAGACAGCTTCGACTCCCTCACCACCACAGCAAGAATATGGTAATCCGATTGATCATTTCGTTAAACATTTCATGACTTGGGCCACAGCACAATGCACAAAGCAGACAGAGCTTGATGATGTCACGCCAGCATTTTCGAAGACACGCGCAAGGACAAGCGCTCGGAAGCGACGGACACGCGCAGGGCCAGACACTGATTTTTATTTCCTCACCAGAGCGGCAGTAGGCACCAAGCAAGAACATTATTTTTTCTTATTCTGCTTTTTGTCAGCCTCCCTCCAGAGACATTAAACTATCCATAGCTGACTACCAAGACATTTTTTTAAAGATGAAAGCACCAAGTGGAGGAGTTCAAGTACCTCGGAGTCTTGTTCACGAGTGAGGGAAGACTGGATCGTGAGATCGACAGGCGGATCGGTGCGGCGTCTTCAGTAATGCGAACGCTGTATCGATCCGTTGTGGTGAAGAAGGAGCTGAGCCAGAAGGCAAAGCTCTCGATTTACCGGTCGATCTACGTTCCCATCCTCACCTATGGTCATGAGCTTTGGGTCATGACCGAAAGGATAAGATCACGGGTACAAGCGGCCGAAATGAGTTTCCTCCGCCGGGTGGCGGGGCTCTCCCTTAGAGATAGGGTGAGAAGCTCTGTCATCCGGGGGGAGCTCAAAGTAAAGCCGCTGCTCCTCAACATCGAGAGAAGCCAGATGAGGTGGTTCGAGCATCTGGTCAGGATGCCACCCGAACGCCTCCCTCGGGAGGTGTTTCGGGCACGTCCGACCGGTAGGAGGCCACGGGGAAGACCCAGGACACGTTGAGAAGACTATGTCTCCCGGCTGGCCTGGGAACGCCTCGGGATCCCCCGGCAGGAGCTGGACGAAGTGGCTGGGGAGAGGGAAGTCTGGGCTTCCCTGCTTAGGCTGCTGCCCCCGCGACCCGACCTCGGATAAGCGGAAGAAGATGGATGGATGGATGGATGGATGAAAGCACCAAGTCGACCCCAAAAACTCAAGCTCCGCCCCCTAGGAGTCAAGCGCCACCCACTTCACTGGCTTTTCTCTCCTTGTCTCCACAAACACCCCCATGTTGGAATTTTACATGGACATTGTGGACAACCTACAAAGGAGGAACATTCAACCCACCTCCTAATCTCCTCCTTCCCACCCTTGGCGTCTGTTCCTGCAATCACCGGGAGCGTCTGGTATCCAATTCCTGGGAGGGTGGGGGGAGGAGAATAGGGCTGGTAGCTGTGCAACTGGGGAGGCACAACTGCGTCCAGCCAGGCTGCTACCTCCTGCTCGGGCCCCACCCCCTATCCTCTCTCCAGCCAAGCCTACACCCCCTGCGCGACCTCTGCCACCAGTCCTGACTCAAGCAAAGTCTACACCTCCTGCTTGGCCTCCTCTGCCTGCTGTGCTACACTCTGCTCAACCTTCGCTGCCTGCAGCTCCAGCTCTGCAGACGACACCAGCAACCCCAGTGTGCCAACAGCCGCCTGCTGCTCCGGCCCTGGACACGCCGACAGACCAGCCGCCTGCTGCTCCAGCTCTGGACACGTCGACAGACCCGCCACCTGCTGGACACGATGACGCCATCTTCGTCTCCACCAGGCCGTCCCATGGCACCGCTGTCCTTTTCTCCAGTGGGCCGTTCCTTGGCGCCGGGATTTTTGTCTCCAGCGGGCCACCCCACGGCGCCGCTATCCGTTCCAGTGGACCCATCATCGGTTCTTATCCTGGAGTCGCCTCCGCGCAAACGGCGATCAGGCGCCCACAAGCGTCACCCTCGTCGGCCAAGAATGTGGCCAATTCATGTGCGCCTTTTGCGCCAACAGCAGCGAGGCCCACGACTTGGGCGTAAGACTCGTTGGCTGCCGAGGTTCTCGTGCCGCTCACCTCCTCCTTTTTGTCGGCCGAAGAGGTGGCCGGTGCATGGACGTCGGTGTTCGACTCGACGCCGCCATCTGACTGGTCCCAGATGCATTCGAGGACACTTGGTCTGGAAACCCGCCGCCAACACCTCCCACCGCCCTCCTGTGATTTTGTTTATTTTGTTCTGGTTTGGGACGTCTGGAATCCGTCCCTTGAAGGGGGGGTACTGTTATGATTTGTCATTCTAGGTTAGAGTATGTGTATTATTCTCCTTAGTTTAGTGGCCAGTTATGCTTTTCAATGCTCCTTCGCTCCCTTTGTTACTAGGTGACTGATTAGCTGCACCTGCTTTATGTTTGATTTCTGTTTTTGCCCTTAACACGGAATGACACGGAACGACACAGGAGGTCCTTCATACCGACAGCCATCAGACTGTTTAATGCATATGTTCCTTCTTGACTGCACTTAAATGTAGAGTATATGTAGTATATGTAGAATATATTTATATTATTTATATATTATATATATATAATATATTATATATATTATATTATTTATATATTATATATATAATATATTATATATATATTATTCATTATTATTCTTGTCTATTGTGAGAGAACTGTGGTGCTGAATTTCCCCCAGGGATCAATAAAGTACTTTCTATTCTATTCTATTCTATTCTATTCTAATCACTCCCCTTTATATTCTGGTGTTTTCCCTGTCTTAGCTGCTGGTCCATTGTTCCCTGTTCACTACAGAGGATGGTTGGTTTGTTGGCTTTGTTGTTTGTTTCATGCTACCTATGTTTTCACATGGTTATTGTTCATGCAACGCTAAGCTAGCACCAGTTTGTGTAACATTGCCTTGTGTATTGAAATAAAGAAATTGTCTTACCTGCACACTGCCTGAGGTCCTCCGCATCTTTGGAATCGCAAACACTTCACAACATGCCAGCAGAAGCTATTTTATTGTCAGAATGTCATACAACAACATTTTAAAATGTTTCACTTGAATGCATGTCTGTCATCTGCTCAAAACTGGTTCAGGAAATATTTTGCTTTATTCATTCACATTTTTCCTGACACCTTATCTTGTATATTTTCATATGGGATTTCCAGTTATATTCTCATAGATACAGAGGGGGGTAGTAACGCGCTACATTTACTCCGTTACATCTACTTGAGTAACTTTTGGGATAAATTGTACTTCTAAGAGTAGTTTTAATGCAACATACTTTTACTTTTACTTGAGTATATTTATCGAGAAGAAACTCTACTTTTACTCCGCTACTTTTATCTCCATTCAGCTCGCTACTCGCTACTAATTTTTATCGATCTGTTAATGCACGCTTTGTTTGTTTTGGTCTGTCATAGTGTCTGCGTTTCAACAAATACAGTCACTGGTGACGTTCACTCCGTTCCACCAATCAGATGCAGTCACTGGTGACGTTGGAGCAATCAAACAGAGCCAGGTGGTCACATGACCTGACTTAAACAAGTTGAAAAACTTATTGGGGTGTTACCATTTAGTGGTCAATTGTACGGAATATGTACTGTACTGTGCAATCTACTAATAAAAGTTCCAATCAATCAATCAAAAGTGTGAAGGAAAAAAAGACCCTTTTTTATTTCAACCGTACATCCCGTCAAAAGCCTAAAGACTGACTGCACAGTTCCTGTCTTCACAATAAAAGTGCCGCTCCATCGCGCCTGCGCTTTCAAAATAATAGTCTCCGAAAGCCAGCGCAAACAAGCTAGCAAGCTACGGAGTTTGCCGCCAATGTATTTCTTGTAAAGTGTATAAAAAGGAATATGGAAGCTGGACAAATAAGAAGCCAAAAACCAACCACTTTCATGTGGTATTAGACAGAAAGGAGGAACTTTTTTTCTCCTCCGTTTGAATACGTGGACGTTATCATCAATACTGTCTGATTACAATCAATGCAAGTCATCAGAATCAGGTAATACACCAACTTATATTCTTGTTTTCATGAAATAAATGAATCTATATGTGTTAAACATGCATGTATAT